>NW_027643972.1:0-4995 GCF_032717465.1 Coenobita brevimanus
TTTTATTACGTGTATGATTATACATGTAAATGATACTGATAACAACCATTATATAAAGTTTATGGCAATAATGATAGAGGGATGTTAAAAAAAATAATGATTTATATTTCTTATTCATTACTTCATTACTAGTACTTTGTCCATCCGCCTTCCTTCTCAATCACCGCCCTGAGTCTGTCCGGCATGGAGGCGACGTGGTTGCGGACGATTTCAGCCTTCTGCCGGAACATTTCCCATTGCACCCGAGTGTGAGCCATCAGTCGCTCTGGTGTTCGCTCGTTCTCCACTTCCCAGCAGTTGACAATGTTGGCCCAAATATTCTCGATGGGGTTCATATCGCACCCCTTGCTAGGCCAATCTAACAGCTGCAGGTCTTCTCTGGCCTCAAACCACTGTTGGACTCGGCGGGCAGTGTGTATCGGGCAGCGATCGTGGACAAATACAATGGGACCGGCAGGGAATTGTAGGCGCCGCTCCTGGAGAGAGGGAAGGAAAAAATTATCCAAAATATCTATATATTTATCTGCATTAAACCTCCCCTCAATCCTTGTCACGTCGCCCATTCCGTGGATGGATAACCAGCCCCACACGTTGACGGTCACGTGTCCACTCCGCGCCTCCTCATATATGTGCCTGCGTTGATATCTGTAATGAAAACAATATCAGCTATCATACTTTATCTTACTATGATATACAAGTAATCTAAAGATTGTTGTAACTTGTAATCATTGCGTACTACGAGGAATGATTACTTTTGATTCGTTAGAATAAATAGACCTACTTTATTCATATTTTGTTGCAAGCATGGAGAAAAAGTTATCCCATTTGAGATCTTTGAGATAAATAGATAGATGGATACATTAGTATCTGATTGCCACTCGGATGGAAGTGACACCCTAATGAACACTGAGTTAACACATCTGTAAAATAAATAGCTTTCCCTTCATGAGGTAATACAATCTTCGTTAAAGAGGTTAGACATCTTTAACAACATCACGAGTACCCTGATATGCAAAATTTGTGTTCAGTATCTCGTTTTGTAATGGTGCCACTTTATGGTGGACTAGTGGAGGGATGGGACAGAAGGGAGAGAGGGAAATGACTGGGAGAAAGAAAGAAGTGAATGTAGAGAGGGATGGGAAGGAGGGAGAGGTGGTGGGGAGGGCGAGGGAAAGAAGAGGAGGGAAGACTTTGATCTCCGAGATTATGATAAGACTGTTCCAATAAATCACTCATTCCATATCTACTGGTGACGCATTAATTCATAATACGCTTAATTACCTATTAAAATGTAGTGATATTATAATTAAACCAACAGTATTTTCTCGAACGTTATACACTAGATATTTTGCAAAGATGACTCATTGGGCTTGTGCACGCTGTGTGGTTTATATAAGTAAACGTCATTTTGTTAGCATATGGTCATATGGTCCTGTATCATATAATATCTATTTATGCATACCTTGTATTATTGGATCTCCATAAATGAATTTTGCCATGGTTGGTGCTGCAGAAAGTCTTCTCGTTGGTGAACACCACACGTGGCCAGAATTCAAGATCTTTTTCCATATGCTGACGAGCAAAGGCGAGCCTGGCTGCGCGGTGCTGGTTAGTGCGGCATTCCTTCACAACCGGAACCCTGTGGTGTTTCACTGACCCGTGTAAGCGCCGTCGGACGGTCTCTGCTGACACGTTCAGCTGCAGCTGTTCACGGATCCTAACGGCGTTAGTAGCTGGGTCGTCCTCCACAGCACGTTGTATAGCTGCGTCTTCATCTGGAGTTGTCACCTGTGAACGTGTTCTCCTTTCTGGAATGATTATAGACAAAAACCGAAAATATTAGCTTTTAGCATATTTATTAAGGTTATTATAAATACGAATGATTTCATATCACAAGCATTATGATATAACTATTTTTACATTAAACTAAATTTTCTGTTAGATCACCGGTTTCCTTATTCCTCCTGATCCACTTTGTCACCGTGGTAGGAGATACACCGACGCGCTGTGCAATGGTCCGAATGGAATAACCGGTCTGGTGCAGGGCAATAATCTGACAACACTTAATCAGTTGATCCCGTCTTGTTGGAGTTGCCATGGTGCGAGCTGAGAAGTACTGTTTTCTCGCAATGCCTGAATCATGAGAATAACTCTGTTTAGCTGTGACTGGCTGGATCGAAGGATATCTGGAGATGTGATTGGCTGCTTTCACAGCAGCCATTTCCGTGTTTCCTATATTTAATCTTTATTAACCGTATTGCTACTACTATCTTTAGTTTATTATTATTATCTGGGTCATATGTTCTGTAGTAAACATTAAGAGTGGGTATGTTTATCAGTGTGAAAACGATAACATTTCTCATGATAAGATGACAGTTCACAGTTGCCAATTTGTTCAATACGAAACGTGTTTATCGTGACAATACGTAAATATCGGTTACAACAGTTAGTATTATACACTCTAGGTTAGACGTTGAAGTTGCATCATACTCATACTGCCTTTCATAGCGTTTTTGGACACAGCAGTTGTTGGTAATGACTTTTATTAAGTATGAAAATGATCGTTTTCACCTTGTTACCAGATGACCAGGGAGGGGTGAACTCCCTCAAGCTACGATCAAATGGTGTTCATACAATACTTTAAAGTAACTTGTGTTGCAGAGCGATTAGGAGTATGGATTAATTGTTCGATTATACTTGATTTATTGATGTTATAGTATAAACAACTTTGACTGAGATTTATATATTGCCTGAGCCATGCTGGCAAACAGTGAACGAGACCCGCCATCCCTTTTCACTCATCACCTCCATAGATAACATTAAACTTAGTACACTGGCCACCATAACCAGGTAGTAAGAATTTCATGGAATCATGGGACAGACGAAAAGAACAGAATGTTTTTATGTGCGTCTGTTACCATAAATTTTGGTTTTATTACGGACAAACATTTGTGGCAATGTTAAGAAAGCTCTGTAGAGTAAATGTTCTCTCAAAAACATTTCTTTGTTTATCACTATTATTACGTTTGTTACAGGGAATTTTACAAAACACTGGTTAATTTGAATGTCATGTAATATCTCATTGTCACTAATTACGTTAATTGCACTTCATACCTTATATATAAAAGCTATATCTTACATTGGTTCACTGTATGCTATTTTACCCTCTACTGTTTGTCCCCCCTCTCCTCCCCCCTTACCTCTCTCTCCTTTCCTTCCCCTACACCGTCTCACTTTCTCACGACTGACACGCTTCGAGGCCATAATTCGAAAAACCAGGTTCAAGAATATCAGAGAACTGGAGTTTGTAACGCTGACTGTAACAGCCAGCACTGTGGCCGACTGTACCTATGACTGAACGTGCTAGGGAGATCTCATGTTTTGTAACACTAGGAAAGACTTTTGCATGTTTTGTAATGCCATATGGTATGAAGAATGCACCAGCCACTTTTCAGAAGCTCATGAATGTTGTAACAGAGGGTTTGGCAGGGTGTGTTGTTTATATTGATGATGTATTAATCTTCTGTGACAACTGGAAAGATCACCTATGCCATGTCAGTAAATTTCTTGAGCGTTTGGTTCAGGCTAATCTTGTAGCTAATTTATCAAAGTGTGAGTTTGGTCAAGCTAAAGTTCAGTACCTTGGGTACGTAATTGGTGATGGACACGTTGCACCACCAGGAGCTAAGGTTCAGGTTATAAGTGATCTTCCCAGACCTAAAAGTAGGAAAGAGCTACAAAGATTTTTGGGAATGGTAGGTTATTACAGGAGATTTGTTCTTAACTTTTCAATTCTTGTATCACCACTTACAGACCTACTGAAAAAGGGAGTTAAATTCGTCTGGACCGATAACTGTGAATCCTCTTTCAGTAAACTTAAAGCTATCCTATTAAGTCAGCCAGTGCTCGCTACTCCAAATTTTGCTAAACCTTTTAAGATGGCTGTTGACGCAAGTGACACAGGAGCTGGAGCTGTTTTGCTGCAAGAGGATGATCAGGGTATTGAACACCCTGTATCTTATTACAGTAAGAAGTTCACTCCACCTCAAAAGAACTACTTCACTATTGAGAAAGAGCTTTTGGCCTTGATTTTGGGTTTACAGCATTTTTCATTTTATTTGTGTTCTGGTTTTGACCCCATAGTCATTTATACCGATCATAACCCACTGAAATTCCTTAGTAAGTTTAAAGATAAAAATCAGAGATTGAAAAGATGGAGTCTACTTCTTCAGGAGTATTCATTAGACATACAACATGTCAAGGGGAAAGAAAATGTTATTGTAGATTGCTTATCTAGACTTTAGACAGATTGTTTTAGAGTAATAAGAAATTTCCTTTGTAAATTTCTTTTTCTTTGTGGGGAGGTGTTACATAGCCTATGATTTCATCATCCTTTGTATGATTCTAACGTACAGTATGCTGCATGTTTGATCACGATTCGCCTCGTGGCTTCCATAGTGACCAGGCTTGCGTGTTCTACCTCACTCCCCCTTCTCCCCCTTATAGTAGAGTAAGTCGTTCTTTCTGTTGTTCAGAGCAGGAGTGTCAACTCTTTGTCCTCTGTGCCCTCATTTGCGCGTCCTTCTTGCAAGTTGAATCAATCTCTGCCGGCCCCTATTTAATGAGCTCAGTCTCTACATTAATTGCCACTTAGATCTACTCATTTTGTTCACATCTCTGTCCTCCCCTGTATAGTGTATTATTATTATTGTGAGTGCTCAGGAAGTCTCCAGCCATCTAGCTGCTGTATAATTTGAGTATGTGTTGTTACCATTTTTCTTGTACTGTATGGCCTAAGGTGTTGATTCGTAGGCATGGCAAGGTTTTTGTGATTCATGTGGAGTTTTGGTGTCAGCCAATATTAAAAATATTTTGTATCTGTAATAATATATCTTGCTTTAACTGAGCATTATCCGGTTTTCTCATTTATCAGGGCTGACTTAGATAAATTTGCTCTTGCTAAATTCATGTTAATAGAGGCTATTGCAGTTAACC
>NW_027643973.1:0-4995 GCF_032717465.1 Coenobita brevimanus
GTGACACAGGAGCTGGAGCTGTTTTGCTGCAAGAGGATGATCAGGGTATTGAACACCCTGTATCTTATTACAGTAAGAAGTTCACTCCACCTCAAAAGAACTACTTCACTATTGAGAAAGAGCTTTTGGCCTTGATTTTGGGTTTACAGCATTTTTCATTTTATTTGTGTTCTGGTTTTGACCCCATAGTCATTTATACCGATCATAACCCACTGAAATTCCTTAGTAAGTTTAAAGATAAAAATCAGAGATTGAAAAGATGGAGTCTACTTCTTCAGGAGTATTCATTAGACATACAACATGTCAAGGGGAAAGAAAATGTTATTGTAGATTGCTTATCTAGACTTTAGACAGATTGTTTTAGAGTAATAAGAAATTTCCTTTGTAAATTTCTTTTTCTTTGTGGGGAGGTGTTACATAGCCTATGATTTCATCATCCTTTGTATGATTCTAACGTACAGTATGCTGCATGTTTGATCACGATTCGCCTCGTGGCTTCCATAGTGACCAGGCTTGCGTGTTCTACCTCACTCCCCCCTTCTCCCCCTTATAGTAGAGTAAGTCGTTCTTTCTGTTGTTCAGAGCAGGAGTGTCAACTCTTCGTCCTCTGTGCCCTCATTTGCGCGTCCTTCTTGCAAGTTGAATCAATCTCTGCCGGCCCCTATTTAATGAGCTCAGTCTCTACATTAATTGCCACTTAGATCTACTCATTTTGTTCACATCTCTGTCCTCCCCTGTATAGTGTATTATTATTATTATTGTGAGTGCTCAGGAAGTCTCCAGCCATCTAGCTGCTGTATAATTTGAGTATGTGTTGTTACCATTTTTCTTGTACTGTATGGCCTAAGGTGTTGATTCGTAGGCATGGCAAGGTTTTTGTGATTCATGTGGAGTTTTGGTGTCAGCCAATATTAAAAATATTTTGTATCTGTAATAATATATCTTGCTTTAACTGAGCATTATCCGGTTTTCTCATTTATCAAGGCTGACTTAGATAAATTTGCTCTTGCTAAATTCATGTTAATAGAGGCTATTGCAGTTAACCATATATGTAACCTGTTTTGCCATTACATTATCCTTATGAGTCCTGAATGTTTAGTTGTTAGTTTGAGCATTAAACTTTAACTTGTAATTTTACCTAACTCTTTTGTTTTGAACTTGGAACTTTGCGGGACAGTAGTGATTTTAGTATTCTCACTTGAAGTGTTCATTATCTCTCTCTGTTCCGTAACATAAATTTGGCGACCTCTTATCAGGATATTCAGGATATTATCATAAGGATATTGCTTGATATTTTGTGACTGTGATTTATTCATGATGTCTACTATTACTACTCTTGATGAAGCCAAAGATTTTTTGTCAAATGTGCAAACAGTGTGTGATGTAGAAAACAGAACAAAGAATGCACTTAAGCTTGTTGCTCAACAATTGGGAATTGCTGTTCGCTCTCATCAGTCTAAAGATCAAATTGTTGACATGATTAATAAAAGCTTGTTTAATGTAACTCCTCCAGATGAGCAAACGCAGATTGAAATAGCTAAGTTACAGCTAGCCCTGCAGGAGGCTCGTGCTAAGGAGGCTGAGTCTCAGGCTCGTATTCAGGAGGCACAGGCAGAAATTGAAATTGCTAGGATTCAGGCAGACCATGAGTATCGCATGAAACAAAGTGGAACTGGATCATCTAGCTCTGATGATTTTGATGTGGCTAAAAATGTTAAACTTGTCCCTCCTTTTAATGAATCTGATTTAACAAAGTATTTTCAGTTGTTTGAGAGGGTAGCTACAGGTTTTAATTGGCCCAAAAAGTATTGGCCAGTACTCCTTCAAACTGTTCTCACCGGTAAAGCTCAAGTAACTTATGCATCTTTGCCTCAGGATCAATCTGATAATTATGATGTAGTTAAGAGCTTGATTCTTAAGGCCTATGAGCTTGTTCCTGAAGCCTATAGAGTAAAATTTAGGACAACTTATAAGCAAGATAAGCAATCCCATGTTGAGTATGCAAAAATCAAAGAAGATCTGTTAGAGCAGTGGTTAAATTCTATGAATGTAAATTCTGATTTTGATAAATTTGAGCAGATGATTTTGCTGGAGGACTTCAAAAGGTGTATTAATAATGATGTAAGCCTATATCTTGATGAGAAAAGAATAGATAATTTGTCTGATGCTGCAGTTTTAGCTGATGAATATGTTCTCACTCACAAGAGATATTCTAAAGAAAAAAGGAAAGCTGAGAGTAAGTACGTTGCCTCTACTCAGAGTACAGGTAACAGGAAAGAGAATAAAGATGATGTTTCTCAGGAAGTAAATACCAGCTCCACCTCTAGATTTCAGAAAAGTAAATGTACTTATTGTAGTAAGCTTGGTCATACTACGGAGAAATGTTTCAGGAGACAGCGTGATGTGAACAAAAAGGAGTCTTTAAATATTCAGTCAATTTGTCTAGTGTCCACCTTGAGAGTTCCCAGAATTCTTTAACCGAGTTAACTGAACCTGCTTTGAGGGGTAAATTAAATTCTCATGATGAAGCTCCTCTTTTGAGCAGTAACGTGGGTGACACTCTCAAGAGTTCATGTGCTAATTTCCTGTCTGATGGTTTTGTCAGTCCTCTGGACAGTAATGACAGGAAATCAGTTAAAAAATATCGTGATACAGGTGCTTGCCAATCCCTTATGCTGACCAGTGTTCTAGGCTCTAATGTTAATTCCTCTGATGAAACTGTAATCTTACAAGGTGTAGGGAATAATTACTTCTCCGTCCCTCTGTACGGAGTGAATTTAGAGTCTGTTTTTGTTAATGGTTCAGTTATGGTTAGGTTGGTTGAGACACTCCCAATGTCAGGTGTAACTTTCTTACTTGGATATGATATTGGTGGAAGTCAAGTGTGTCCAGCTCCTCAGTTGTCTAGTGAGCCAGTGACTGCGACCCAGGATTGTGATGTCCCTTATGTGTTCTCTGCATGTGCTGTCACTAGGGCTAAGTCTAAAGTTACTGGTGACTTAGAGGATAATGATGATGATGATGTTATCCTAGCTGACACTTTTCTTGCTAATTTGGACCAATCAACAGATGAGGCAGTACCCCGTAGTGTTGATAATTTGTCTCGTCAAGAGTTGGTTGAGTTGCAGGTTGCTGACCCTGAGTTGAAAGGTCTAGCTAACTCTGCTTGCAGTGAGGAAGAGTCAGCTGGGGCTTCTACTTGTTATTATATAAAGTCAGGAGTACTTATGAGAAAGTGGAGACCCTCAACAGCATCAGCTGACTGTGAACGGGAGGTTGTACATCAAGTTGTCATCCCTCGTGTTTGTAGGCAGGATATCATTAGAGTGGCTCATGATTCCAGTTTGGCAGGACACCTTGGAGTGAGGAAGACTGTGGCACGCATTTTGAAACACTTCTACTGGCCAGGTATCTTCAGAGATGTTTCCTGGTATTGTAAGTCTTGTCACACCTGTCAAGTTGTGGGGAAGTGTAATCAGACCGAAAAGGTTGCACCTCTAGTTCCCATTCCTCCTTTTGAGGCGCCTCTCACCCGTGTGTTGGTGGATATTGTGGGCCCTCTTCCTAAGACTTCTTCAGGATTTTCTTATGTGTTGACCCTGATTGATATGGCTACTCGTTATCCTGAAGCCATTCCACTTAGAAATATCTCAGCAAAGAACGTGGTTAAGGAAATGCTGGGGTTCTTCACCAAGTTTGGTCTGCCCAAGGAGGTACAGTCAGACCGGAGAAGTAATTTCACGTCAAATGATTTCAAGCAGTCTCTGAAAGAGTTGGGCATCACCCAGATCACGTCTTCAGCTTACTATCCCCAGACCCAAGGAGCGTTGGAGAGATATCATCAAACACTCAAATCGATGCTCAGGAAATACTGTATGGAACATCAGAAAGACTGGGATAAAGGTCTTCCATTCTTTGTATTTGCCGCAAGAGAATCTCCAAATGAATCACTGGGCTTCTCACCCTTTGAACTACTGTTTGCCCATGAAGTAAGAGGACCCCTTAAGGTACTCAAGGAATGCTGGCTGTCGGAGGAAGATGACGTCAACTTGCTGGAGTATGTGATGAAGTTCAAAGAACGGCTGTCCACTGCTTTACAGCTGGCGAGAGAGAATTTAGGAGCTGCTTAGGAGAAGATGAAGACTTGGTATGATAAGAAGTCCAGGTTACGCCACTTTCAGCCAGGAGATCAGGTTTTGATTCTGCTACCGGTGCATGGGCAACCTCTTCAAGCCAAGTTTAGTGGTCCTTATTTCGTGGAGAAGAAACTCAGTGATGTCAACTATGCCATCGCCACACCAGATCGTAGAAAGAACAAACAACTTTGTCACATCAACATGCTAAATTTATATCACAGGCGGGACGAAAATAACCCAGTCTGCACTGTAGCTGTTCCACCCGAGTCTGCAAGTGAAGCTCTCCCATGCAGTATGAGCCTGAGTGATAGTTTGGGGAGGAATCCTGATATCATGAATGATCTCCAGACTAAGCTTTCTCATCTAGCTCCCGAGGAAAGGCAGGAGTTTTCGGTATTACTGCAGGAGTACCTGCAAATGTTCCGTGCCACTCCAGGAAGAACCACTGTGTTGATGCATGATGTCGATGTTGGAGACGCAAAGCCAATTAAACTGTCTCCTTACCGTGTGAACCCAGTGATAGTTCCTCTCATCCAGAAGGAGCTTGGCTACCTGTTGGACCACAAGATGATTGAGCCCTGTCAGAGCGAGTGGAGTTCTCCTGTCACTCTAGTCCCTAAGCCAGGTGGGTCACAGCGGCTTTGCATCGACTACAGACGTGTTAATCAGATAACCAAAACAGACACTTACCCTCTCCCTCGCGTGGAAGATTGCATAGACAAGATCGGAAAGGCTAGGTACATAAGTAAGTTTGATTTGTTAAAGGGATACTGGCAAGTACAGTCGGCCACAGTGCTGGCTGTTACAGTCAGCGTTACAAACTCCAGTTCTCTGATATTCTCGAACCTGGTTTTTCGAA
>NW_027643974.1:0-28971 GCF_032717465.1 Coenobita brevimanus
ATATATGTAACCTGTTTTGCCATTACATTATCCTTATGAGTCCTGAATGTTTAGTTGTTAGTTTGAGCATTAAACTTTAACTTGTAATTTTACCTAACTCTTTTGTTTTGAACTTGGAACTTTGCGGGACAGTAGTGATTTTAGTATTCTCACTTGAAGTGTTCATTATCTCTCTCTGTTCCGTAACATAAATTTGGCGACCTCTTATCAGGATATTCAGGATATTATCATAAGGATATTGCTTGATATTTTGTGACTGTGATTTATTCATGATGTCTACTATTACTACTCTTGATGAAGCCAAAGATTTTTTGTCAAATGTGCAAACAGTGTGTGATGTAGAAAACAGAACAAAGAATGCACTTAAGCTTGTTGCTCAACAATTGGGAATTGCTGTTCGCTCTCATCAGTCTAAAGATCAAATTGTTGACATGATTAATAAAAGCTTGTTTAATCTAACTCCTCCAGATGAGCAAACGCAGATTGAAATAGCTAAGTTACAGCTAGCCCTGCAGGAGGCTTGTGCTAAGGAGGCTGAGTCTCAGGCTCGTATTCAGGAGGCACAGGCAGAAATTGAAATTGCTAGGATTCAAGCAGACCATGAGTATCGCATGAAACAAAGTGGAACTGGATCATCTAGCTCTGATGATTTTGATGTGGCTAAAAATGTTAAACTTGTCCCTCCTTTTAATGAATCTGATTTAACAAAGTATTTTCAGTTGTTTGAGAGGGTAGCTACAGGTTTTAATTGGCCCAACAAGTATTGGCCAGTACTCCTTCAAACTGTTCTCACCGGTAAAGCTCAAGTAACTTATGCATCTTTGCCTCAGGATCAATCTGATAATTATGATGTAGTTAAGAGCTTGATTCTTAAGGCCTATGAGCTTGTTCCTGAAGCCTATAGAGTAAAATTTAGGACAACTTATAAGCAAGATAAGCAATCCCATGTTGAGTATGCAAAAATCAAAGAAGATCTGTTAGAGCAGTGGTTAAATTCTATGAATGTAAATTCTGATTTTGATAAATTTGAGCAGATGATTTTGCTGGAGGACTTCAAAAGGTGTATTAATAATGATGTAAGCCTATATCTTGATGAGAAAAGAATAGATAATTTGTCTGATGCTGCAGTTTTAGCTGATGAATATGTTCTCACTCACAAGAGATATTCTAAAGAAAAAAGGAAAGCTGAGAGTAAGTACGTTGCCTCTACTCAGAGTACAGGTAACAGGAAAGAGAATAAAGATGATGTTTCTCAGGAAGTAAATACCAGCTCCACCTCTAGATTTCAGAAAAGTAAATGTACTTATTGTAGTAAGCTTGGTCATACTACGGAGAAATGTTTCAGGAGACAGCGTGATGTGAACAAAAAGGAGTCTTTAAATATTCAGTCAATTTGTCTAGTGTCCACCTTGAGAGTTCCCAGAATTCTTTAACCGAGTTAACTGAACCTGCTTTGAGGGGTAAATTAAATTCTCATGATGAAGCTCCTCTTTTGAGCAGTAACGTGGGTGACACTCTCAAGAGTTCATGTGCTAATTTCCTGTCTGATGGTTTTGTCAGTCCTCTGGACAGTAATGACAGGAAATCAGTTAAAAAATATCGTGATACAGGTGCTTGCCAATCCCTTATGCTGACCAGTGTTCTAGGCTCTAATGTTAATTCCTCTGATGAAACTGTAATCTTACAAGGTGTAGGGAATAATTACTTCTCCGTCCCTCTGTACGGAGTGAATTTAGAGTCTGTTTTTGTTAATGGTTCAGTTATGGTTAGGTTGGTTGAGACACTCCCAATGTCAGGTGTAACTTTCTTACTTGGATATGATATTGGTGGAAGTCAAGTGTGTCCAGCTCCTCAGTTGTCTAGTGAGTCAGTGACTGCGACCCAGGATTGTGATGTCCCTTATGTGTTCTCTGCATGTGCTGTCACTAGGGCTAAGTCTAAAGTTACTGGTGACTTAGAGGACAATGATGATGATGATGTTATCCTAGCTGACACTTTTCTTGCTAATTTGGACCACTCAACAGATGAGGCAGTACCCCGTAGTGTTGATAATTTGTCTCGTCAAGAGTTGGTTGAGTTGCAGGTTGCTGACCCTGAGTTGAAAGGTCTAGCTAACTCTGCTTGCAGCGAGGAAGAGTCAGCTGGGGCTTCTACTTGTTATTATATAAAGTCAGGAGTACTTATGAGAAAGTGGAGACCCTCAACAGCATCAGCTGACTGTGAACGGTAGGTTGTACATCAAGTTGTCATCCCTCGTGTTTGTAGGCAGGATATCATTAGAGTGGCTCATGATTCCAGTTTGGCAGGACACCTTGGAGTGAGGAAGACTGTGGCACGCATTTTGAAACACTTCTACTGGCCAGGTATCTTCAGAGATGTTTCCTGGTATTGTAAGTCTTGTCACACCTGTCAAGTTGTGGGGAAGTGTAATCAGACCGAAAAGGTTGCACCTCTAGTTCCCATTCCTCCTTTTGAGGCGCCTCTCACCCGTGTGTTGGTGGATATTGTGGGCCCTCTTCCTAAGACTTCTTCAGGATTTTCTTATGTGTTGACCCTGATTGATATGGCTACTCGTCATCCTGAAGCCATTCCACTTAGAAATATCTCAGCAAAGAACGTGGTTAAGGAAATGCTGGGGTTCTTCACCAAGTTTGGTCTGCCCAAGGAGGTACAGTCAGACCGGAGAAGTAATTTCATGTCAAATGTTTTCAAGCAGTCTCTGAAAGAGTTGGGCATCACCCAGATCACGTCTTCAGCTTACTATCCCCAGACCCAAGGAGCGTTGGAGAGATATCATCAAACACTCAAATCGATGCTCAGGAAATACTGTTTGGAACATCAGAAAGACTGGGATAAAGGTCTTCCATTCTTTGTATTTGCCGCAAATGAATCACTGGGCTTCTCACCCTTTGAACTACTGTTTGCCCATGAAGTAAGAGGACCCCTTAAGGTACTCAAGGAATGCTGGCTGTCGGAGGAAGATGACGTCAACTTGCTGGAGTATGTGATGAAGTTCAAAGAACGGCTGTCCACTGCTTTACAGCTGGCGAGAGAGAATTTAGGAGCTGCTCAGGAGAAGATGAAGACTTGGTATGATAAGAAGTCCAGGTTATGCCACTTTCAGCCAGGAGATCAGGTTTTGATTCTGCTACCGGTGCATGGGCAACCTCTTCAAGCCAAGTTTAGTGGTCCTTATTTCGTGGAGAAGAAACTCAGTGATGTCAACTATGCCATCGCCACACCAGATCGTAGAAAGAACAAACAACTTTGTCACATCAACATGCTAAATTTATATCACAGGCGGGACGAAAATAACCCAGTCTGCACTGTAGCTGTTCCACCCGAGTCTGCAAGTGAAGCTCTCCCATGCAGTATGAGCCTGAGTGATAGTTTGGGGAAGAATCCTGATATCATGAATGATCTCCAGACTAAGCTTTCTCATCTAGCTCCCGAGGAAAGGCAGGAGTTTTCGGTATTACTGCAGGAGTACCTGCAAATGTTCCGTACCACTCCAGGAAGAACCACTGTGTTGATGCATGATGTCGATGTTGGAGACGCAAAGCCAATTAAACTGTCTCCTTACCGTGTGAACCCAGTGAAAGTTCCTCCTTTCCAGAAGGAGCTTGGCTACCTGTTGGACCACAAGATGATTGAGCCCTGTCAGAGCGAGTGGAGTTCTCCTGTCACTCTAGTCCCTAAGCCAGGTGGGTCACAGCGGCTTTGCATCGACTACAGACGTGTTAATCAGATAACCAAAACAGACACTTACCCTCTCCCTCGCGTGGAAGATTGCATAGACAAGATCGGAAAGGCTAGGCACATAAGTAAGTTTGATTTGTTAAAGGGATACTGGCAAGTACAGTCGGCCACAGTGCTGGCTGTTACAGTCAACGTTACAAACTCAAGTTCTCTGATATTCTCGAACCTGGTTTTTCGAATTATGGCCTCGAAGAGTCTCAGTCGTGAGAAAGTGAGACGGTGTAGGGGAAGGAAAGGAGAGAGAGGTAAGGGGGGAGGAGAGGGGGGACAAACAGTAGAGGGTAAAATAGCATACAGTGAACCAATGTAAGATATAGCTTTTATATATAAGGTATGAAGCGCAATTAACGTAATTAGTGACAATGAGATATTACATGACATTCAAATTAACCAGTGTTTTGTAAAATTCCCTGTAACAGACGTAATAATAGTGATAAACAAAGAAATGTTTCTGAGAGAACATTTACTCTACAGAGCTTTCTTAACATTGCCACAAATGTTTGTCCGTAATAAAACCAAAATTTATGGTAATAGACGCACATAACAACATTCTGTTAATTTCGTCTGTCCCATGATTGCATGAATTTTTTACTACCTGGTTAAGGTGGCCAGTGTAATAAGTTTAATGTTAGCTATGGAGGTGATGAGTGAAAAGGGATGGCGGGTCTCGTTCACTGTTTGCCAGCATGGCTCAGGCAATATATAAATCTCAGTCAAAGTTGTTTATACTATAACATCAATAAATCAAGTATAATCGAACAATTAATCCATACCCCTAATCGCTCTGCAACACAAGTTACTTTAAAGTATTGTATGAACACCATTGATCGTAGCTTGAGCGAGTTCATCCTGGTCATCTGGTAACAAGGTGAAAACGATCATTTTCATACTTAATAAAAGCCATTACCAACAACTGCTGTGTCCAAAAACGCTATGAAAGGCAGTATGAGTATGATGCAACTTTAACGTCTAACCTAGAGTGTATAATACTAACTGTTATAACCGATATTTTCATATTGTCACGATAAACACGTTTCGTATTGAACAAATTGGCAACTGTGAACTGTCATCTTATCATGAGAAATGTTATCGTTTTCACACTGATAAACATACCCACTCTTAACTTTATGAATGACTGTCGCTGTGCTACATAATTTTTCAAACGTATGTGAATTTATATCTATTTTGACATTGCTACAGTATTTCTAAATAAAATCCGTTCATAACATTCCCTTTTTTATTACGTGTATGATTATACATGTAAATGATACTGATAACAACCATTATATAAAGTTTATGGCAATAATGATAGAGGGATGTTAAAAAAAATAATGATTTATATTTCTTATTCATTACTTCATTACTAGTACTTTGTCCATCCGCCTTCCTTCTCAATCACCGCCCTGAGTCTGTCCGGCATGGAGGCGACGTGGTTGCGGACGATTTCAGCCTTCTGCCGGAACATTTCCCATTGCACCCGAGTGTGAGCCATCAGTCGCTCTGGTGTTCGCTCGTTCTCCACTTCCCAGCAGTTGACAATGTTGGCCCAAATATTCTCGATGGGGTTCATATCGCACCCCTTGCTAGGCCAATCTAACAGCTGCAGGTCTTCTCTGGCCTCAAACCACTGTTGGACTCGGCGGGCAGTGTGTATCGGGCAGCGATCGTGGACAAATACAATGGGACCGGCAGGGAATTGTAGGCGCCGCTCCTGGAGAGAGGGAAGGAAAAAATTATCCAAAATATCTATATATTTATCTGCATTAAACCTCCCCTCAATCCTTGTCACGTCGCCCATTCCGTGGATGGATAACCAGCCCCACACGTTGACGGTCACGTGTCCACTCCGCGCCTCCTCATATATGTGCCTGCGTTGATATCTGTAATGAAAACAATACCAGCTATCATACTTTATCTTACTATGATATACAAGTAATCTAAAGATTGTTGTAACTTGTAATCATTGCGTACTACGAGGAATGATTACTTTTGATTCGTTAGAATAAATAGACCTACTTTATTCATATTTTGTTGCAAGCATGGAGAAAAAGTTATCCCATTTGAGATCTTTGAGATAAATAGATAGATGGATACATTAGTATCTGATTGCCACTGGGATGGAAGTGACACCCTAATGAACACTGAGTTAACACATCTGTAAAATAAATAGCTTTCCCTTCATGAGGTAATACAATCTTCGTTAAAGAGGTTAGACATCTTTAACAACATCACGAGTACCCTGATATGCAAAATTTGTGTTCAGTATCTCGTTTTGTAATGGTGCCACTTTATGGTGGACTAGTGGAGGGATGGGACAGAAGGGAGAGAGGGAAATGACTGGGAGAAAGAAAGAAGTGAATGTAGAGAGGGATGGGAAGGAGGGAGAGGTGGTGGGGAGGGCGAGGGAAAGAAGAGGAGGGAAGACTTTGATCTCCGAGATTATGATAAGACTGTTCCAATAAATCACTCATTCCATATCTACTGGTGACGCATTAATTCATAATACGCTTAATTACCTATTAAAATGTAGTGATATTATAATTAAACCAACAGTATTTTCTCGAACGTTATACACTAGATATTTTGCAAACATGACTCATTGCGCTTGTGCACGCTGTGTGGTTTATATAAGTAAACGTCATTTTGTTAGCATATGGTCATATGGTCCTGTATCATATAATATCTATTTATGCATACCTTGTATTATTGGATCTCCATAAATGAATTTTGCCATGGTTGGTGCTGCAGAAAGTCTTCTCGTCGGTGAACACCACACGTGACCAGAATTCAAGATCTTTTTCCACATGCTGACGAGCAAAGGCGAGCCTGGCTGCGCGGTGCTGGTTAGTGCGGCATTCCTTCACAGCCGGAACCCTGTGGTGTTTCACTGACCCGTGTAAGCGCCGTCGGACGGTCTCTGCTGACACGTTCAGCTGCAGCTGTTCACGGATCCTAATGGCGTTAGTAGCTGGGTCGTCCTCCACAGCACGTTGTATAGCTGCGTCTTCATCTGGAGTTGTCACCTGTGAACGTGTTCTCCTTTCTGGAATGATTATAGACAAAAACCGAAAATATTAGCTTTTAGCATATTTATTAAGGTTATTATAAATACGAATGATTTCATATCACAAGCATTATGATATAACTATTTTTACATTAAACTAAATTTTCTTACCAAGGTCTGTTAGATCACCGGTTTCCTCATTCCTCCTGATCCACTTTGTCACCGTGGTAGGAGATACACCGACGCGCTGTGCAATGGTCCGAATGGAATAACCGGTCTGGTGCAGGGCAATAATCTGACAACACTTAATCAGTTGATCCCGTCTTGTTGGAGTTGCCATGGTGCGAGCTGAGAAGTACTGTTTTCTCGCAATGCCTGAATCATGAGAATAACTCTGTTTAGCTGTGACTGGCTGGATCGAAGGATATCTGGAGATGTGATTGGCTGCTTTCACAGCAGCCATTTCCGTGTTTCCTATATTTAATCTTTATTAACCGTATTGCTACTACTATCTTTAGTTTATTATTATTATCTGGGTCATATGTTCTGTAGTAAACATTAAGAGTGGGTATGTTTATCAGTGTGAAAACGATAACATTTCTCATGATAAGATGACAGTTCACAGTTGCCAATTTGTTCAATACGAAACGTGTTTATCGTGACAATATGTAAATATCGGTTATAACAGTTAGTATTATACACTCTAGGTTAGACGTTAAAGTTGCATCATACTCATACTGCCTTTCATAGCGTTTTTGGACACAGCAGTTGTTGGTAATGGCTTTTATTAAGTATGAAAATGATCGTTTTCACCTTGTTACCAGATGACCAGGGAGGGGTGAACTCCCTCAAGCTACGATCAAATGGTGTTCATACAATACTTTAAAGTAACTTGTGTTGCAGAGCGATTAGGGGTATGGATTAATTGTTCGATTATACTTGATTTATTGATGTTATAGTATAAACAACTTTGACTGAGATTTATATATTGCCTGAGCCATGCTGGCAAACAGTGAACGAGACCAGCCATCCCTTTTCACTCATCACCTCCATAGCTAACATTAAACTTAGTACACTGGCCACCATAACCAGGTAGTAAGAATTTCATGCAATCATGGGACAGAGGAAAAGAACAGAATGTTGTTATGTGCGTCTGTTACCATAAATTTTGGTTTTATTACGGACAAACATTTGTGGCAATGTTAAGAAAGCTCTGTAGAGTAAATGTTCTCTCAAAAACATTTCTTTGTTTATCACTATTATTACGTTTGTTACAGGGAATTTTACAAAACACTGGTTAATTTGAATGTCATGTAATATCTCATTGTCACTAATTACGTTAATTGCGCTTCATACCTTATATATAAAAGCTATATCTTACATTGGTTCACTGTATGCTATTTTACCCTCTACTGTTTGTCCCCCTCTCCTCCCCCCTTACCTCTCTCTCCTTTCCTTCCCCTACACCGTCTCACTTTCTCACGACTGAGACGCTTCGAGGGCATAATTCGAAAAACCAGGTTCGAGAATATCAGAGAACTGGAGTTTGTAACGCTGACTGTAACAGCCAGCACTGTGGCCGACTGTACCTATGACTGAACGTGCTAGGGAGATCTCATGTTTTGTAACACTAGGAAAGACTTTTGCATGTTTTGTAATTCCATTTGGTATGAAGAATGCACCAGCCACTTTTCAGAAGCTCATGAATGTTGTAACAGAGGGTTTGGCAGGGTGTGTTGTTTATATTGATGATGTATTAATCTTCAGTGACAACTAGAAAGATCACCTATGCCATGTCAGTAAATTTCTTGAGCGTTTGGTTCAGGCTAATCTTGTAGCTAATTTATCAAAGTGTGAGTTTGGTCAAGCTAAAGTTCAGTACCTTGGGTACGTAATTGGTGATGGACACGTTGCACCACCAGGAGCTAAGGTTCAGGTTATAAGTGATCTTCCCAGACCTAAAAGTAGGAAAGAGCTTCAAAGATTTTTGGGAATGGTAGGTTATTACAGGAGATTTGTTCTTAACTTTTCAATTCTTGTATCACCACTTACAGACCTACAGAAAAAGGGAGTTAAATTCGTCTGGACCGATAACTGTGAATCCTCTTTCAGTAAACTTAAAGCTATCCTATTAAGTCAGCCAGTGCTCGCTACTCCAAATTTTGCTAAACCTTTTAAGATGGCTGTTGACGCAAGTGACACAGGAGCTGGAGCTGTTTTGCTGCAAGAGGATGATCAGGGTATTGAACACCCTGTATCTTATTACAGTAAGAAGTTCACTCCACCTCAAAAGAACTACTTCACTATTGAGAAAGAGCTTTTGGCCTTGATTTTGGGTTTACAGCATTTTTCATTTTATTTGTGTTCTGGTTTTGACCCCATAGTCATTTATACCGATCATAACCCACTGAAATTCCTTAGTAAGTTTAAAGATAAAAATCAGAGATTGAAAAGATGGAGTCTACTTCTTCAGGAGTATTCATTAGACATACAACATGTCAAGGGGAAAGAAAATGTTATTGTAGATTGCTTATCTAGACTTTAGACAGATTGTTTTAGAGTAATAAGAAATTTCCTTTGTAAATTTCTTTTTCTTTGTGGGGAGGTGTTACATAGCCTATGATTTCATCATCCTTTGTATGATTCTAACGTACAGTATGCTGCATGTTTGATCACGATTCGCCTCGTGGCTTCCATAGTGACCAGGCTTGCGTGTTCTACCTCACTCCCCCCTTCTCCCCCTTATAGTAGAGTAAGTCGTTCTTTCTGTTGTTCAGAGCAGGAGTGTCAACTCTTTGTCCTCTGTGCCCTCATTTGCGCGTCCTTCTTGCAAGTTGAATCAATCTCTGCCGGCCCCTATTTAATGAGCTCAGTCTCTACATTAATTGCCACTTAGATCTACTCATTTTGTTCACATCTCTGTCCTCCCCTGTATAGTGTATTATTATTATTATTGTGAGTGCTCAGGAAGTCTCCAGCCATCTAGCTGCTGTATAATTTGAGTATGTGTTGTTACCATTTTTCTTGTACTGTATGGCCTAAGGTGTTGATTCGTAGGCATGGCAAGGTTTTTGTGATTCATGTGGAGTTTTGGTGTCAGCCAATATTAAAAATATTTTGTATCTGTAATAATATATCTTGCTTTAACTGAGCATTATCCGGTTTTCTCATTTATCAGGGCTGACTTAGATAAATTTGCTCTTGCTAAATTCATGTTAATAGAGGCTATTGCAGTTAACCATATATGTAACCTGTTTTGCCATTACATTATCCTTATGAGTCCTGAATGTTTAGTTGTTAGTTTGAGCATTAAACTTTAACTTGTAATTTTACCTAACTCTTTTGTTTTGAACTTGGAACTTTGCGGGACAGTAGTGATTTTAGTATTCTCACTTGAAGTGTTCATTATCTCTCTCTGTTCCGTAACATAAATTTGGCGACCTCTTATCAGGATATTCAGGATATTATCATAAGGATATTGCTTGATATTTTGTGACTGTGATTTATTCATGATGTCTACTATTACTACTCTTGATGAAGCCAAAGATTTTTTGTCAAATGTGCAAACAGTGTGTGATGTAGAAAACAGAACAAAGAATGCACTTAAGCTTGTTGCTCAACAATTGGGAATTGCTGTTCGCTCTCATCAGTCTAAAGATCAAATTGTTGACATGATTAATAAAAGCTTGTTTAATCTAACTCCTCCAGATGAGCAAACGCAGATTGAAATAGCTAAGTTACAGCTAGCCCTGCAGGAGGCTTGTGCTAAGGAGGCTGAGTCTCAGGCTCGTATTCAGGAGGCACAGGCAGAAATTGAAATTGCTAGGATTCAAGCAGACCATGAGTATCGCATGAAACAAAGTGGAACTGGATCATCTAGCTCTGATGATTTTGATGTGGCTAAAAATGTTAAACTTGTCCCTCCTTTTAATGAATCTGATTTAACAAAGTATTTTCAGTTGTTTGAGAGGGTAGCTACAGGTTTTAATTGGCCCAACAAGTATTGGCCAGTACTCCTTCAAACTGTTCTCACCGGTAAAGCTCAAGTAACTTATGCATCTTTGCCTCAGGATCAATCTGATAATTATGATGTAGTTAAGAGCTTGATTCTTAAGGCCTATGAGCTTGTTCCTGAAGCCTATAGAGTAAAATTTAGGACAACTTATAAGCAAGATAAGCAATCCCATGTTGAGTATGCAAAAATCAAAGAAGATCTGTTAGAGCAGTGGTTAAATTCTATGAATGTAAATTCTGATTTTGATAAATTTGAGCAGATGATTTTGCTGGAGGACTTCAAAAGGTGTATTAATAATGATGTAAGCCTATATCTTGATGAGAAAAGAATAGATAATTTGTCTGATGCTGCAGTTTTAGCTGATGAATATGTTCTCACTCACAAGAGATATTCTAAAGAAAAAGGAAAGCTGAGAGTAAGTACGTTGCCTCTACTCAGAGTACAGGTAACAGGAAAGAGAATAAAGATGATGTTTCTCAGGAAGTAAATACCAGCTCCACCTCTAGATTTCAGAAAAGTAAATGTACTTATTGTAGTAAGCTTGGTCATACTACGGAGAAATGTTTCAGGAGACAGCGTGATGTGAACAAAAAGGAGTCTTTAAATATTCAGTCAATTTGTCTAGTGTCCACCTTGAGAGTTCCCAGAATTCTTTAACCGAGTTAACTGAACCTGCTTTGAGGGGTAAATTAAATTCTCATGATGAAGCTCCTCTTTTGAGCAGTAACGTGGGTGACACTCTCAAGAGTTCATGTGCTAATTTCCTGTCTGATGGTTTTGTCAGTCCTCTGGACAGTAATGACAGGAAATCAGTTAAAAAATATCGTGATACAGGTGCTTGCCAATCCCTTATGCTGACCAGTGTTCTAGGCTCTAATGTTAATTCCTCTGATGAAACTGTAATCTTACAAGGTGTAGGGAATAATTACTTCTCCGTCCCTCTGTACGGAGTGAATTTAGAGTCTGTTTTTGTTAATGGTTCAGTTATGGTTAGGTTGGTTGAGACACTCCCAATGTCAGGTGTAACTTTCTTACTTGGATATGATATTGGTGGAAGTCAAGTGTGTCCAGCTCCTCAGTTGTCTAGTGAGTCAGTGACTGCGACCCAGGATTGTGATGTCCCTTATGTGTTCTCTGCATGTGCTGTCACTAGGGCTAAGTCTAAAGTTACTGGTGACTTAGAGGACAATGATGATGATGATGTTATCCTAGCTGACACTTTTCTTGCTAATTTGGACCACTCAACAGATGAGGCAGTACCCCGTAGTGTTGATAATTTGTCTCGTCAAGAGTTGGTTGAGTTGCAGGTTGCTGACCCTGAGTTGAAAGGTCTAGCTAACTCTGCTTGCAGCGAGGAAGAGTCAGCTGGGGCTTCTACTTGTTATTATATAAAGTCAGGAGTACTTATGAGAAAGTGGAGACCCTCAACAGCATCAGCTGACTGTGAACGGTAGGTTGTACATCAAGTTGTCATCCCTCGTGTTTGTAGGCAGGATATCATTAGAGTGGCTCATGATTCCAGTTTGGCAGGACACCTTGGAGTGAGGAAGACTGTGGCACGCATTTTGAAACACTTCTACTGGCCAGGTATCTTCAGAGATGTTTCCTGGTATTGTAAGTCTTGTCACACCTGTCAAGTTGTGGGGAAGTGTAATCAGACCGAAAAGGTTGCACCTCTAGTTCCCATTCCTCCTTTTGAGGCGCCTCTCACCCGTGTGTTGGTGGATATTGTGGGCCCTCTTCCTAAGACTTCTTCAGGATTTTCTTATGTGTTGACCCTGATTGATATGGCTACTCGTCATCCTGAAGCCATTCCACTTAGAAATATCTCAGCAAAGAACGTGGTTAAGGAAATGCTGGGGTTCTTCACCAAGTTTGGTCTGCCCAAGGAGGTACAGTCAGACCGGAGAAGTAATTTCATGTCAAATGTTTTCAAGCAGTCTCTGAAAGAGTTGGGCATCACCCAGATCACGTCTTCAGCTTACTATCCCCAGACCCAAGGAGCGTTGGAGAGATATCATCAAACACTCAAATCGATGCTCAGGAAATACTGTTTGGAACATCAGAAAGACTGGGATAAAGGTCTTCCATTCTTTGTATTTGCCGCAAATGAATCACTGGGCTTCTCACCCTTTGAACTACTGTTTGCCCATGAAGTAAGAGGACCCCTTAAGGTACTCAAGGAATGCTGGCTGTCGGAGGAAGATGACGTCAACTTGCTGGAGTATGTGATGAAGTTCAAAGAACGGCTGTCCACTGCTTTACAGCTGGCGAGAGAGAATTTAGGAGCTGCTCAGGAGAAGATGAAGACTTGGTATGATAAGAAGTCCAGGTTATGCCACTTTCAGCCAGGAGATCAGGTTTTGATTCTGCTACCGGTGCATGGGCAACCTCTTCAAGCCAAGTTTAGTGGTCCTTATTTCGTGGAGAAGAAACTCAGTGATGTCAACTATGCCATCGCCACACCAGATCGTAGAAAGAACAAACAACTTTGTCACATCAACATGCTAAATTTATATCACAGGCGGGACGAAAATAACCCAGTCTGCACTGTAGCTGTTCCACCCGAGTCTGCAAGTGAAGCTCTCCCATGCAGTATGAGCCTGAGTGATAGTTTGGGGAAGAATCCTGATATCATGAATGATCTCCAGACTAAGCTTTCTCATCTAGCTCCCGAGGAAAGGCAGGAGTTTTCGGTATTACTGCAGGAGTACCTGCAAATGTTCCGTACCACTCCAGGAAGAACCACTGTGTTGATGCATGATGTCGATGTTGGAGACGCAAAGCCAATTAAACTGTCTCCTTACCGTGTGAACCCAGTGAAAGTTCCTCCTTTCCAGAAGGAGCTTGGCTACCTGTTGGACCACAAGATGATTGAGCCCTGTCAGAGCGAGTGGAGTTCTCCTGTCACTCTAGTCCCTAAGCCAGGTGGGTCACAGCGGCTTTGCATCGACTACAGACGTGTTAATCAGATAACCAAAACAGACACTTACCCTCTCCCTCGCGTGGAAGATTGCATAGACAAGATCGGAAAGGCTAGGCACATAAGTAAGTTTGATTTGTTAAAGGGATACTGGCAAGTACAGTCGGCCACAGTGCTGGCTGTTACAGTCAACGTTACAAACTCAAGTTCTCTGATATTCTCGAACCTGGTTTTTCGAATTATGGCCTCGAAGAGTCTCAGTCGTGAGAAAGTGAGACGGTGTAGGGGAAGGAAAGGAGAGAGAGGTAAGGGGGAGGAGAGGGGGGACAAACAGTAGAGGGTAAAATAGCATACAGTGAACCAATGTAAGATATAGCTTTTATATATAAGGTATGAAGCGCAATTAACGTAATTAGTGACAATGAGATATTACATGACATTCAAATTAACCAGTGTTTTGTAAAATTCCCTGTAACAGACGTAATAATAGTGATAAACAAAGAAATGTTTCTGAGAGAACATTTACTCTACAGAGCTTTCTTAACATTGCCACAAATGTTTGTCCGTAATAAAACCAAAATTTATGGTAATAGACGCACATAACAACATTCTGTTAATTTCGTCTGTCCCATGATTGCATGAATTTTTTACTACCTGGTTAAGGTGGCCAGTGTAATAAGTTTAATGTTAGCTATGGAGGTGATGAGTGAAAAGGGATGGCGGGTCTCGTTCACTGTTTGCCAGCATGGCTCAGGCAATATATAAATCTCAGTCAAAGTTGTTTATACTATAACATCAATAAATCAAGTATAATCGAACAATTAATCCATACCCCTAATCGCTCTGCAACACAAGTTACTTTAAAGTATTGTATGAACACCATTTGATCGTAGCTTGAGGGAGTTCACCCCTCCCTGGTCATCTGGTAACAAGGTGAAAACGATCATTTTCATACTTAATAAAAGCCATTACCAACAACTGCTGTGTCCAAAAACGCTATGAAAGGCAGTATGAGTATGATGCAACTTTAACGTCTAACCTAGAGTGTATAATACTAACTGTTATAACCGATATTTTCATATTGTCACGATAAACACGTTTCGTATTGAACAAATTGGCAACTGTGAACTGTCATCTTATCATGAGAAATGTTATCGTTTTCACACTGATAAACATACCCACTCTTAACTTTATGAATGACTGTCGCTGTGCTACATAATTTTTCAAACGTATGTGAATTTATATCTATTTTGACATTGCTACAGTATTTCTAAATAAAATCCGTTCATAACATTCCCTTTTTTATTACGTGTATGATTATACATGTAAATGATACTGATAACAACCATTATATAAAGTTTATGGCAATAATGATAGAGGGATGTTAAAAAAAATAATGATTTATATTTCTTATTCATTACTTCATTACTAGTACTTTGTCCATCCGCCTTCCTTCTCAATCACCGCCCTGAGTCTGTCCGGCATGGAGGCGACGTGGTTGCGGACGATTTCAGCCTTCTGCCGGAACATTTCCCATTGCACCCGAGTGTGAGCCATCAGTCGCTCTGGTGTTCGCTCGTTCTCCACTTCCCAGCAGTTGACAATGTTGGCCCAAATATTCTCGATGGGGTTCATATCGCACCCCTTGCTAGGCCAATCTAACAGCTGCAGGTCTTCTCTGGCCTCAAACCACTGTTGGACTCGGCGGGCAGTGTGTATCGGGCAGCGATCGTGGACAAATACAATGGGACCGGCAGGGAATTGTAGGCGCCGCTCCTGGAGAGAGGGAAGGAAAAAATTATCCAAAATATCTATATATTTATCTGCATTAAACCTCCCCTCAATCCTTGTCACGTCGCCCATTCCGTGGATGGATAACCAGCCCCACACGTTGACGGTCACGTGTCCACTCCGCGCCTCCTCATATATGTGCCTGCGTTGATATCTGTAATGAAAACAATACCAGCTATCATACTTTATCTTACTATGATATACAAGTAATCTAAAGATTGTTGTAACTTGTAATCATTGCGTACTACGAGGAATGATTACTTTTGATTCGTTAGAATAAATAGACCTACTTTATTCATATTTTGTTGCAAGCATGGAGAAAAAGTTATCCCATTTGAGATCTTTGAGATAAATAGATAGATGGATACATTAGTATCTGATTGCCACTGGGATGGAAGTGACACCCTAATGAACACTGAGTTAACACATCTGTAAAATAAATAGCTTTCCCTTCATGAGGTAATACAATCTTCGTTAAAGAGGTTAGACATCTTTAACAACATCACGAGTACCCTGATATGCAAAATTTGTGTTCAGTATCTCGTTTTGTAATGGTGCCACTTTATGGTGGACTAGTGGAGGGATGGGACAGAAGGGAGAGAGGGAAATGACTGGGAGAAAGAAAGAAGTGAATGTAGAGAGGGATGGGAAGGAGGGAGAGGTGGTGGGGAGGGCGAGGGAAAGAAGAGGAGGGAAGACTTTGATCTCCGAGATTATGATAAGACTGTTCCAATAAATCACTCATTCCATATCTACTGGTGACGCATTAATTCATAATACGCTTAATTACCTATTAAAATGTAGTGATATTATAATTAAACCAACAGTATTTTCTCGAACGTTATACACTAGATATTTTGCAAACATGACTCATTGCGCTTGTGCACGCTGTGTGGTTTATATAAGTAAACGTCATTTTGTTAGCATATGGTCATATGGTCCTGTATCATATAATATCTATTTATGCATACCTTGTATTATTGGATCTCCATAAATGAATTTTGCCATGGTTGGTGCTGCAGAAAGTCTTCTCGTCGGTGAACACCACACGTGACCAGAATTCAAGATCTTTTTCCACATGCTGACGAGCAAAGGCGAGCCTGGCTGCGCGGTGCTGGTTAGTGCGGCATTCCTTCACAGCCGGAACCCTGTGGTGTTTCACTGACCCGTGTAAGCGCCGTCGGACGGTCTCTGCTGACACGTTCAGCTGCAGCTGTTCACGGATCCTAATGGCGTTAGTAGCTGGGTCGTCCTCCACAGCACGTTGTATAGCTGCGTCTTCATCTGGAGTTGTCACCTGTGAACGTGTTCT
The DNA here is from genome assembly GCF_032717465.1 of Coenobita brevimanus. NCBI lineage: Eukaryota > Metazoa > Arthropoda > Malacostraca > Decapoda > Coenobitidae > Coenobita > Coenobita brevimanus. Next base: position 16,805 of record NW_027643974.1, read on the forward strand.
CCTTTCTGGAATGATTATAGACAAAAACCGAAAATATTAGCTTTTAGCATATTTATTAAGGTTATTATAAATACGAATGATTTCATATCACAAGCATTATGATATAACTATTTTTACATTAAACTAAATTTTCTTACCAAGGTCTGTTAGATCACCGGTTTCCTCATTCCTCCTGATCCACTTTGTCACCGTGGTAGGAGATACACCGACGCGCTGTGCAATGGTCCGAATGGAATAACCGGTCTGGTGCAGGGCAATAATCTGACAACACTTAATCAGTTGATCCCGTCTTGTTGGAGTTGCCATGGTGCGAGCTGAGAAGTACTGTTTTCTCGCAATGCCTGAATCATGAGAATAACTCTGTTTAGCTGTGACTGGCTGGATCGAAGGATATCTGGAGATGTGATTGGCTGCTTTCACAGCAGCCATTTCCGTGTTTCCTATATTTAATCTTTATTAACCGTATTGCTACTACTATCTTTAGTTTATTATTATTATCTGGGTCATATGTTCTGTAGTAAACATTAAGAGTGGGTATGTTTATCAGTGTGAAAACGATAACATTTCTCATGATAAGATGACAGTTCACAGTTGCCAATTTGTTCAATACGAAACGTGTTTATCGTGACAATATGTAAATATCGGTTATAACAGTTAGTATTATACACTCTAGGTTAGACGTTAAAGTTGCATCATACTCATACTGCCTTTCATAGCGTTTTTGGACACAGCAGTTGTTGGTAATGGCTTTTATTAAGTATGAAAATGATCGTTTTCACCTTGTTACCAGATGACCAGGGAGGGGTGAACTCCCTCAAGCTACGATCAAATGGTGTTCATACAATACTTTAAAGTAACTTGTGTTGCAGAGCGATTAGGGGTATGGATTAATTGTTCGATTATACTTGATTTATTGATGTTATAGTATAAACAACTTTGACTGAGATTTATATATTGCCTGAGCCATGCTGGCAAACAGTGAACGAGACCAGCCATCCCTTTTCACTCATCACCTCCATAGCTAACATTAAACTTAGTACACTGGCCACCATAACCAGGTAGTAAGAATTTCATGCAATCATGGGACAGAGGAAAAGAACAGAATGTTGTTATGTGCGTCTGTTACCATAAATTTTGGTTTTATTACGGACAAACATTTGTGGCAATGTTAAGAAAGCTCTGTAGAGTAAATGTTCTCTCAAAAACATTTCTTTGTTTATCACTATTATTACGTTTGTTACAGGGAATTTTACAAAACACTGGTTAATTTGAATGTCATGTAATATCTCATTGTCACTAATTACGTTAATTGCGCTTCATACCTTATATATAAAAGCTATATCTTACATTGGTTCACTGTATGCTATTTTACCCTCTACTGTTTGTCCCCCTCTCCTCCCCCCTTACCTCTCTCTCCTTTCCTTCCCCTACACCGTCTCACTTTCTCACGACTGAGACGCTTCGAGGGCATAATTCGAAAAACCAGGTTCGAGAATATCAGAGAACTGGAGTTTGTAACGCTGACTGTAACAGCCAGCACTGTGGCCGACTGTACCTATGACTGAACGTGCTAGGGAGATCTCATGTTTTGTAACACTAGGAAAGACTTTTGCATGTTTTGTAATTCCATTTGGTATGAAGAATGCACCAGCCACTTTTCAGAAGCTCATGAATGTTGTAACAGAGGGTTTGGCAGGGTGTGTTGTTTATATTGATGATGTATTAATCTTCAGTGACAACTAGAAAGATCACCTATGCCATGTCAGTAAATTTCTTGAGCGTTTGGTTCAGGCTAATCTTGTAGCTAATTTATCAAAGTGTGAGTTTGGTCAAGCTAAAGTTCAGTACCTTGGGTACGTAATTGGTGATGGACACGTTGCACCACCAGGAGCTAAGGTTCAGGTTATAAGTGATCTTCCCAGACCTAAAAGTAGGAAAGAGCTTCAAAGATTTTTGGGAATGGTAGGTTATTACAGGAGATTTGTTCTTAACTTTTCAATTCTTGTATCACCACTTACAGACCTACAGAAAAAGGGAGTTAAATTCGTCTGGACCGATAACTGTGAATCCTCTTTCAGTAAACTTAAAGCTATCCTATTAAGTCAGCCAGTGCTCGCTACTCCAAATTTTGCTAAACCTTTTAAGATGGCTGTTGACGCAAGTGACACAGGAGCTGGAGCTGTTTTGCTGCAAGAGGATGATCAGGGTATTGAACACCCTGTATCTTATTACAGTAAGAAGTTCACTCCACCTCAAAAGAACTACTTCACTATTGAGAAAGAGCTTTTGGCCTTGATTTTGGGTTTACAGCATTTTTCATTTTATTTGTGTTCTGGTTTTGACCCCATAGTCATTTATACCGATCATAACCCACTGAAATTCCTTAGTAAGTTTAAAGATAAAAATCAGAGATTGAAAAGATGGAGTCTACTTCTTCAGGAGTATTCATTAGACATACAACATGTCAAGGGGAAAGAAAATGTTATTGTAGATTGCTTATCTAGACTTTAGACAGATTGTTTTAGAGTAATAAGAAATTTCCTTTGTAAATTTCTTTTTCTTTGTGGGGAGGTGTTACATAGCCTATGATTTCATCATCCTTTGTATGATTCTAACGTACAGTATGCTGCATGTTTGATCACGATTCGCCTCGTGGCTTCCATAGTGACCAGGCTTGCGTGTTCTACCTCACTCCCCCCTTCTCCCCCTTATAGTAGAGTAAGTCGTTCTTTCTGTTGTTCAGAGCAGGAGTGTCAACTCTTTGTCCTCTGTGCCCTCATTTGCGCGTCCTTCTTGCAAGTTGAATCAATCTCTGCCGGCCCCTATTTAATGAGCTCAGTCTCTACATTAATTGCCACTTAGATCTACTCATTTTGTTCACATCTCTGTCCTCCCCTGTATAGTGTATTATTATTATTGTGAGTGCTCAGGAAGTCTCCAGCCATCTAGCTGCTGTATAATTTGAGTATGTGTTGTTACCATTTTTCTTGTACTGTATGGCCTAAGGTGTTGATTCGTAGGCATGGCAAGGTTTTTGTGATTCATGTGGAGTTTTGGTGTCAGCCAATATTAAAAATATTTTGTATCTGTAATAATATATCTTGCTTTAACTGAGCATTATCCGGTTTTCTCATTTATCAGGGCTGACTTAGATAAATTTGCTCTTGCTAAATTCATGTTAATAGAGGCTATTGCAGTTAACCATATATGTAACCTGTTTTGCCATTACATTATCCTTATGAGTCCTGAATGTTTAGTTGTTAGTTTGAGCATTAAACTTTAACTTGTAATTTTACCTAACTCTTTTGTTTTGAACTTGGAACTTTGCGGGACAGTAGTGATTTTAGTATTCTCACTTGAAGTGTTCATTATCTCTCTCTGTTCCGTAACATAAATTTGGCGACCTCTTATCAGGATATTCAGGATATTATCATAAGGATATTGCTTGATATTTTGTGACTGTGATTTATTCATGATGTCTACTATTACTACTCTTGATGAAGCCAAAGATTTTTTGTCAAATGTGCAAACAGTGTGTGATGTAGAAAACAGAACAAAGAATGCACTTAAGCTTGTTGCTCAACAATTGGGAATTGCTGTTCGCTCTCATCAGTCTAAAGATCAAATTGTTGACATGATTAATAAAAGCTTGTTTAATGTAACTCCTCCAGATGAGCAAACGCAGATTGAAATAGCTAAGTTACAGCTAGCCCTGCAGGAGGCTTGTGCTAAGGAGGCTGAGTCTCAGGCTCGTATTCAGGAGGCACAGGCAGAAATTGAAATTGCTAGGATTCAAGCAGACCATGAGTATCGCATGAAACAAAGTGGAACTGGATCATCTAGCTCTGATGATTTTGATGTGGCTAAAAATGTTAAACTTGTCCCTCCTTTTAATGAATCTGATTTAACAAAGTATTTTCAGTTGTTTGAGAGGGTAGCTACAGGTTTTAATTGGCCCAACAAGTATTGGCCAGTACTCCTTCAAACTGTTCTCACCGGTAAAGCTCAAGTAACTTATGCATCTTTGCCTCAGGATCAATCTGATAATTATGATGTAGTTAAGAGCTTGATTCTTAAGGCCTATGAGCTTGTTCCTGAAGCCTATAGAGTAAAATTTAGGACAACTTATAAGCAAGATAAGCAATCCCATGTTGAGTATGCAAAAATCAAAGAAGATCTGTTAGAGCAGTGGTTAAATTCTATGAATGTAAATTCTGATTTTGATAAATTTGAGCAGATGATTTTGCTGGAGGACTTCAAAAGGTGTATTAATAATGATGTAAGCCTATATCTTGATGAGAAAAGAATAGATAATTTGTCTGATGCTGCAGTTTTAGCTGATGAATATGTTCTCACTCACAAGAGATATTCTAAAGAAAAAAGGAAAGCTGAGAGTAAGTACGTTGCCTCTACTCAGAGTACAGGTAACAGGAAAGAGAATAAAGATGATGTTTCTCAGGAAGTAAATACCAGCTCCACCTCTAGATTTCAGAAAAGTAAATGTACTTATTGTAGTAAGCTTGGTCATACTACGGAGAAATGTTTCAGGAGACAGCGTGATGTGAACAAAAAGGAGTCTTTAAATATTCAGTCAATTTGTCTAGTGTCCACCTTGAGAGTTCCCAGAATTCTTTAACCGAGTTAACTGAACCTGCTTTGAGGGGTAAATTAAATTCTCATGATGAAGCTCCTCTTTTGAGCAGTAACGTGGGTGACACTCTCAAGAGTTCATGTGCTAATTTCCTGTCTGATGGTTTTGTCAGTCCTCTGGACAGTAATGACAGGAAATCAGTTAAAAAATATCGTGATACAGGTGCTTGCCAATCCCTTATGCTGACCAGTGTTCTAGGCTCTAATGTTAATTCCTCTGATGAAACTGTAATCTTACAAGGTGTAGGGAATAATTACTTCTCCGTCCCTCTGTACGGAGTGAATTTAGAGTCTGTTTTTGTTAATGGTTCAGTTATGGTTAGGTTGGTTGAGACACTCCCAATGTCAGGTGTAACTTTCTTACTTGGATATGATATTGGTGGAAGTCAAGTGTGTCCAGCTCCTCAGTTGTCTAGTGAGTCAGTGACTGCGACCCAGGATTGTGATGTCCCTTATGTGTTCTCTGCATGTGCTGTCACTAGGGCTAAGTCTAAAGTTACTGGTGACTTAGAGGACAATGATGATGATGATGTTATCCTAGCTGACACTTTTCTTGCTAATTTGGACCACTCAACAGATGAGGCAGTACCCCGTAGTGTTGATAATTTGTCTCGTCAAGAGTTGGTTGAGTTGCAGGTTGCTGACCCTGAGTTGAAAGGTCTAGCTAACTCTGCTTGCAGCGAGGAAGAGTCAGCTGGGGCTTCTACTTGTTATTATATAAAGTCAGGAGTACTTATGAGAAAGTGGAGACCCTCAACAGCATCAGCTGACTGTGAACGGTAGGTTGTACATCAAGTTGTCATCCCTCGTGTTTGTAGGCAGGATATCATTAGAGTGGCTCATGATTCCAGTTTGGCAGGACACCTTGGAGTGAGGAAGACTGTGGCACGCATTTTGAAACACTTCTACTGGCCAGGTATCTTCAGAGATGTTTCCTGGTATTGTAAGTCTTGTCACACCTGTCAAGTTGTGGGGAAGTGTAATCAGACCGAAAAGGTTGCACCTCTAGTTCCCATTCCTCCTTTTGAGGCGCCTCTCACCCGTGTGTTGGTGGATATTGTGGGCCCTCTTCCTAAGACTTCTTCAGGATTTTCTTATGTGTTGACCCTGATTGATATGGCTACTCGTCATCCTGAAGCCATTCCACTTAGAAATATCTCAGCAAAGAACGTGGTTAAGGAAATGCTGGGGTTCTTCACCAAGTTTGGTCTGCCCAAGGAGGTACAGTCAGACCGGAGAAGTAATTTCATGTCAAATGTTTTCAAGCAGTCTCTGAAAGAGTTGGGCATCACCCAGATCACGTCTTCAGCTTACTATCCCCAGACCCAAGGAGCGTTGGAGAGATATCATCAAACACTCAAATCGATGCTCAGGAAATACTGTTTGGAACATCAGAAAGACTGGGATAAAGGTCTTCCATTCTTTGTATTTGCCGCAAATGAATCACTGGGCTTCTCACCCTTTGAACTACTGTTTGCCCATGAAGTAAGAGGACCCCTTAAGGTACTCAAGGAATGCTGGCTGTCGGAGGAAGATGACGTCAACTTGCTGGAGTATGTGATGAAGTTCAAAGAACGGCTGTCCACTGCTTTACAGCTGGCGAGAGAGAATTTAGGAGCTGCTCAGGAGAAGATGAAGACTTGGTATGATAAGAAGTCCAGGTTATGCCACTTTCAGCCAGGAGATCAGGTTTTGATTCTGCTACCGGTGCATGGGCAACCTCTTCAAGCCAAGTTTAGTGGTCCTTATTTCGTGGAGAAGAAACTCAGTGATGTCAACTATGCCATCGCCACACCAGATCGTAGAAAGAACAAACAACTTTGTCACATCAACATGCTAAATTTATATCACAGGCGGGACGAAAATAACCCAGTCTGCACTGTAGCTGTTCCACCCGAGTCTGCAAGTGAAGCTCTCCCATGCAGTATGAGCCTGAGTGATAGTTTGGGGAAGAATCCTGATATCATGAATGATCTCCAGACTAAGCTTTCTCATCTAGCTCCCGAGGAAAGGCAGGAGTTTTCGGTATTACTGCAGGAGTACCTGCAAATGTTCCGTACCACTCCAGGAAGAACCACTGTGTTGATGCATGATGTCGATGTTGGAGACGCAAAGCCAATTAAACTGTCTCCTTACCGTGTGAACCCAGTGAAAGTTCCTCCTTTCCAGAAGGAGCTTGGCTACCTGTTGGACCACAAGATGATTGAGCCCTGTCAGAGCGAGTGGAGTTCTCCTGTCACTCTAGTCCCTAAGCCAGGTGGGTCACAGCGGCTTTGCATCGACTACAGACGTGTTAATCAGATAACCAAAACAGACACTTACCCTCTCCCTCGCGTGGAAGATTGCATAGACAAGATCGGAAAGGCTAGGCACATAAGTAAGTTTGATTTGTTAAAGGGATACTGGCAAGTACAGTCGGCCACAGTGCTGGCTGTTACAGTCAACGTTACAAACTCAAGTTCTCTGATATTCTCGAACCTGGTTTTTCGAATTATGGCCTCGAAGAGTCTCAGTCGTGAGAAAGTGAGACGGTGTAGGGGAAGGAAAGGAGAGAGAGGTAAGGGGGAGGAGAGGGGGGACAAACAGTAGAGGGTAAAATAGCATACAGTGAACCAATGTAAGATATAGCTTTTATATATAAGGTATGAAGCGCAATTAACGTAATTAGTGACAATGAGATATTACATGACATTCAAATTAACCAGTGTTTTGTAAAATTCCCTGTAACAGACGTAATAATAGTGATAAACAAAGAAATGTTTCTGAGAGAACATTTACTCTACAGAGCTTTCTTAACATTGCCACAAATGTTTGTCCGTAATAAAACCAAAATTTATGGTAATAGACGCACATAACAACATTCTGTTAATTTCGTCTGTCCCATGATTGCATGAATTTTTTACTACCTGGTTAAGGTGGCCAGTGTAATAAGTTTAATGTTAGCTATGGAGGTGATGAGTGAAAAGGGATGGCGGGTCTCGTTCACTGTTTGCCAGCATGGCTCAGGCAATATATAAATCTCAGTCAAAGTTGTTTATACTATAACATCAATAAATCAAGTATAATCGAACAATTAATCCATACCCCTAATCGCTCTGCAACACAAGTTACTTTAAAGTATTGTATGAACACCATTTGATCGTAGCTTGAGGGAGTTCACCCCTCCCTGGTCATCTGGTAACAAGGTGAAAACGATCATTTTCATACTTAATAAAAGCCATTACCAACAACTGCTGTGTCCAAAAACGCTATGAAAGGCAGTATGAGTATGATGCAACTTTAACGTCTAACCTAGAGTGTATAATACTAACTGTTATAACCGATATTTTCATATTGTCACGATAAACACGTTTCGTATTGAACAAATTGGCAACTGTGAACTGTCATCTTATCATGAGAAATGTTATCGTTTTCACACTGATAAACATACCCACTCTTAACTTTATGAATGACTGTCGCTGTGCTACATAATTTTTCAAACGTATGTGAATTTATATCTATTTTGACATTGCTACAGTATTTCTAAATAAAATCCGTTCATAACATTCCCTTTTTTATTACGTGTATGATTATACATGTAAATGATACTGATAACAACCATTATATAAAGTTTATGGCAATAATGATAGAGGGATGTTAAAAAAAATAATGATTTATATTTCTTATTCATTACTTCATTACTAGTACTTTGTCCATCCGCCTTCCTTCTCAATCACCGCCCTGAGTCTGTCCGGCATGGAGGCGACGTGGTTGCGGACGATTTCAGCCTTCTGCCGGAACATTTCCCATTGCACCCGAGTGTGAGCCATCAGTCGCTCTGGTGTTCGCTCGTTCTCCACTTCCCAGCAGTTGACAATGTTGGCCCAAATATTCTCGATGGGGTTCATATCGCACCCCTTGCTAGGCCAATCTAACAGCTGCAGGTCTTCTCTGGCCTCAAACCACTGTTGGACTCGGCGGGCAGTGTGTATCGGGCAGCGATCGTGGACAAATACAATGGGACCGGCAGGGAATTGTAGGCGCCGCTCCTGGAGAGAGGGAAGGAAAAAATTATCCAAAATATCTATATATTTATCTGCATTAAACCTCCCCTCAATCCTTGTCACGTCGCCCATTCCGTGGATGGATAACCAGCCCCACACGTTGACGGTCACGTGTCCACTCCGCGCCTCCTCATATATGTGCCTGCGTTGATATCTGTAATGAAAACAATACCAGCTATCATACTTTATCTTACTATGATATACAAGTAATCTAAAGATTGTTGTAACTTGTAATCATTGCGTACTACGAGGAATGATTACTTTTGATTCGTTAGAATAAATAGACCTACTTTATTCATATTTTGTTGCAAGCATGGAGAAAAAGTTATCCCATTTGAGATCTTTGAGATAAATAGATAGATGGATACATTAGTATCTGATTGCCACTGGGATGGAAGTGACACCCTAATGAACACTGAGTTAACACATCTGTAAAATAAATAGCTTTCCCTTCATGAGGTAATACAATCTTCGTTAAAGAGGTTAGACATCTTTAACAACATCACGAGTACCCTGATATGCAAAATTTGTGTTCAGTATCTCGTTTTGTAATGGTGCCACTTTATGGTGGACTAGTGGAGGGATGGGACAGAAGGGAGAGAGGGAAATGACTGGGAGAAAGAAAGAAGTGAATGTAGAGAGGGATGGGAAGGAGGGAGAGGTGGTGGGGAGGGCGAGGGAAAGAAGAGGAGGGAAGACTTTGATCTCCGAGATTATGATAAGACTGTTCCAATAAATCACTCATTCCATATCTACTGGTGACGCATTAATTCATAATACGCTTAATTACCTATTAAAATGTAGTGATATTATAATTAAACCAACAGTATTTTCTCGAACGTTATACACTAGATATTTTGCAAACATGACTCATTGCGCTTGTGCACGCTGTGTGGTTTATATAAGTAAACGTCATTTTGTTAGCATATGGTCATATGGTCCTGTATCATATAATATCTATTTATGCATACCTTGTATTATTGGATCTCCATAAATGAATTTTGCCATGGTTGGTGCTGCAGAAAGTCTTCTCGTCGGTGAACACCACACGTGACCAGAATTCAAGATCTTTTTCCACATGCTGACGAGCAAAGGCGAGCCTGGCTGCGCGGTGCTGGTTAGTGCGGCATTCCTTCACAGCCGGAACCCTGTGGTGTTTCACTGACCCGTGTAAGCGCCGTCGGACGGTCTCTGCTGACACGTTCAGCTGCAGCTGTTCACGGATCCTAATGGCGTTAGTAGCTGGGTCGTCCTCCACAGCACGTTGTATAGCTGCGTCTTCATCTGGAGTTGTCACCTGTGAACGTGTTCTCCTTTCTGGAATGATTATAGACAAAAACCGAAAATATTAGCTTTTAGCATATTTATTAAGGTTATTATAAATACGAATGATTTCATATCACAAGCATTATGATATAACTATTTTTACATTAAACTAAATTTTCTTACCAAGGTCTGTTAGATCACCGGTTTCCTCATTCCTCCTGATCCACTTTGTCACCGTGGTAGGAGATACACCGACGCGCTGTGCAATGGTCCGAATGGAATAACCGGTCTGGTGCAGGGCAATAATCTGACAACACTTAATCAGTTGATCCCGTCTTGTTGGAGTTGCCATGGTGCGAGCTGAGAAGTACTGTTTTCTCGCAATGCCTGAATCATGAGAATAACTCTGTTTAGCTGTGACTGGCTGGATCGAAGGATATCTGGAGATGTGATTGGCTGCTTTCACAGCAGCCATTTCCGTGTTTCCTATATTTAATCTTTATTAACCGTATTGCTACTACTATCTTTAGTTTATTATTATTATCTGGGTCATATGTTCTGTAGTAAACATTAAGAGTGGGTATGTTTATCAGTGTGAAAACGATAACATTTCTCATGATAAGATGACAGTTCACAGTTGCCAATTTGTTCAATACGAAACGTGTTTATCGTGACAATATGTAAATATCGGTTATAACAGTTAGTATTATACACTCTAGGTTAGACGTTAAAGTTGCATCATACTCATACTGCCTTTCATAGCGTTTTTGGACACAGCAGTTGTTGGTAATGGCTTTTATTAAGTATGAAAATGATCGTTTTCACCTTGTTACCAGATGACCAGGGAGGGGTGAACTCCCTCAAGCTACGATCAAATGGTGTTCATACAATACTTTAAAGTAACTTGTGTTGCAGAGCGATTAGGGGTATGGATTAATTGTTCGATTATACTTGATTTATTGATGTTATAGTATAAACAACTTTGACTGAGATTTATATATTGCCTGAGCCATGCTGGCAAACAGTGAACGAGACCAGCCATCCCTTTTCACTCATCACCTCCATAGCTAACATTAAACTTAGTACACTGGCCACCATAACCAGGTAGTAAGAATTTCATGCAATCATGGGACAGAGGAAAAGAACAGAATGTTGTTATGTGCGTCTGTTACCATAAATTTTGGTTTTATTACGGACAAACATTTGTGGCAATGTTAAGAAAGCTCTGTAGAGTAAATGTTCTCTCAAAAACATTTCTTTGTTTATCACTATTATTACGTTTGTTACAGGGAATTTTACAAAACACTGGTTAATTTGAATGTCATGTAATATCTCATTGTCACTAATTACGTTAATTGCGCTTCATACCTTATATATAAAAGCTATATCTTACATTGGTTCACTGTATGCTATTTTACCCTCTACTGTTTGTCCCCCCTCTCCTCCCCCCTTACCTCTCTCTCCTTTCCTTCCCCTACACCGTCTCACTTTCTCACGACTGAGACGCTTCGAGGGCATAATTCGAAAAACCAGGTTCGAGAATATCAGAGAACTGGAGTTTGTAACGCTGACTGTAACAGCCAGCACTGTGGCCGACTGTACCTATGACTGAACGTGCTAGGGAGATCTCATGTTTTGTAACACTAGGAAAGACTTTTGCATGTTTTGTAATTCCATTTGGTATGAAGAATGCACCAGCCACTTTTCAGAAGCTCATGAATGTTGTAACAGAGGGTTTGGCAGGGTGTGTTGTTTATATTGATGATGTATTAATCTTCAGTGACAACTAGAAAGATCACCTATGCCATGTCAGTAAATTTCTTGAGCGTTTGGTTCAGGCTAATCTTGTAGCTAATTTATCAAAGTGTGAGTTTGGTCAAGCTAAAGTTCAGTACCTTGGGTACGTAATTGGTGATGGACACGTTGCACCACCAGGAGCTAAGGTTCAGGTTATAAGTGATCTTCCCAGACCTAAAAGTAGGAAAGAGCTTCAAAGATTTTTGGGAATGGTAGGTTATTACAGGAGATTTGTTCTTAACTTTTCAATTCTTGTATCACCACTTACAGACCTACAGAAAAAGGGAGTTAAATTCGTCTGGACCGATAACTGTGAATCCTCTTTCAGTAAACTTAAAGCTATCCTATTAAGTCAGCCAGTGCTCGCTACTCCAAATTTTGCTAAACCTTTTAAGATGGCTGTTGACGCAA
>NW_027643975.1:0-4995 GCF_032717465.1 Coenobita brevimanus
AACTCGTTTTAAATGGTCAATATGAACTTGTTTCTCTTCGCCACTTGACATTGACTTAATTAAAACTTTGTTTGCTTTTATGTTAATTACTCTGTATGGGTCCTCAAATTTGGGGGATAATTTATTGTCTCTCGTATGAATGATACCAGAAACAATGTCTCCTAAGCTGATATGCGAATCTCTTGCCTTTTTATTATATGTCTCCGTCATTTCTTCCTTGGACATCGTCAACTGTTTTTAGACTCTTTTGTGTATGTCCTGGAATTCACGTAAACGGACTTTAGAGTAATCATCGTAATTGTATATGGGCAGACTGTCACCTTCTAGCTCTTATGGTAGTTTTTTATCTGTCCCATGTATAATGAAATGTGGTGTGTCTCCTACAGAGTGATTTATAGATCCATTAATTGATGCTTCTACTCTGGGAATCCAATCATCCCAGCGTGCATAATTTTGATTGAGAATGTGTTGTAGCACATCTAATACTTTTTTGTTTTGTCTCTCTACTAACCCATTGGATGCTGGGTGATAGGCTAAAACGTTAACCTTTTTGATATTGTCTATCTATCTATCCATCTATTGCCAGGCGCCTCAATCCCGTTTGGGGTGGCCACAAACAAATCACCTCCACGTCGCCCTGACTCCCCCCATTTCACTGCCCTGCTCCCAACTCACACACCCCTTTCTCATGTACCTCTCCACCCCATCCCTCCATCTCATCCTCGGCCTCCCCCTCCCTCTTCCCCCCTCCACCTCACTCATATACACTCTCTTCGTCAGTCTTTCACCCTCCATCCTCTCCACATGGCCAAACCACCTCAGTGTGTTCCTCATAACGCTTCCTATCACATCCACATCCACACCACAACGCTCCTTTATATCCTCATTCGTCAGCCTGTCTCTCCATGTGACTCCACAGGCTCCTCTTAAATAACTCATTTCCACTGCTCTCACTCTTGACTTGTGTCCTTCGAATAACGTCCAAGCTTCACATCCATACGTTAGAGCTGGTATCACAATACTGTCATGTAGTAACTTTTTCACTTCCATGCTCACTTCCCTGTTTCTTATCACAGTTTTCAAAGAACCAGCAACCTTTCTTTCCTGCTGTACCCTTTCACGCACTTCACCCTCCAAATTAATACTATGTACAAAATATGTATCTTTCATTCAGGTGGGTTAACTTTGATGCTTACTTTACCCCCACTAAATACTGACTCCAAATTTGCAATTCTTGCATGCATTCTGTGCACTGCGAACAGCTCTACTGCAAATACAATACAGAAGATTATAAAGACAGTAGGTGCTGGGCTATACACATAATATGGGTTGAACATACTCAAACTCAAATTTTCCCAGAGCTTCATTGTTTCATTGATCAGTTGCATAGTTTCAAACTTAGATGAGGTCAACTTAATACTTGTGCTCATGTTTAAGTCCATATCAGGCAGTGGATGGAAATGTTTGTGTGTATGATTGAGGATGGCGTAGTGATGGATGGTGGATAAAGTGGACATGGATGGTGTAAATACCGCACAGTAGTCTGGTGCTATGTATAATCCTGATGCTGAAGTATGAGATGGTGATATATCTTGACAGACTATGTAAACTGATGAGTTATGAGTGAAATAAAAAACTGTGAATATCCGATGGGTTGGTGGTGTACAAACTTATCTGGAGCAAAAGTGAAGTGGCAATGATTATGAATAAAATGCGTGACTTAAAGAACAGTGCTCCCGAATTATACCATAGTGCCCCCGACAACGGGGCAAGCAAAATACAGCTCAGTATGCCCGAGAATGTACCGACACCCCCACACGGACCCCACGGGGTAGCTGCCACCAGTCAGAACCACTCCCGGCAACAGCGACATATGTCAGCCCGGGCTATGCGCCCCTATGTCACGCAGCCACCACATCGTTCCTGCCGTAGGAGAAAGCCACTACCTTCACGGAGTGGGATTGTTGAACCAGCTATGGGTGGAGTTGTCATAGGCACTCCAGACGGCGCCCCTCCGGTAGAGATGGCCTATTGTAGCTCCCATCCTCGTGAGACGATCTATGGTCACTCCAAAAGTACTTCGGTAGAGACGGCCTATTGTCGCTCCCATCCTCGTGAGACGATCTATGGTCGCTCCGACAGTGCTCCGGTACGGCCTATTGTCGCTCCCCTCCTCGTGAGACGACCTATTGTCGCTCCGAGAGTGTCTTGGTAGAGACGGCCTATTGTCGCTCCCTTCCTCATGAGATGATCTATTGTCGCTGTGAGGGTGTGCAGAAAGAGGTAAGAAGAGAGACGTCACTACGGCAGGAGACTAGAGCCCAGGCTTCCTATTCCAGAGTGACCCAGACAGGCCTCACAGCCTCCCCTGGCCTCTGTTCCCTACGTCTGGCTCTAGAGCAGACGCACCTGACGGACCCCAGTAGAAGTCACTGCCGCAGCCCTTCTCTGTCGGCGTCTCTAGACGCTGAAGACCGCAGCCTGCAGTCTCTCTCGGTTCTCCCCAGGACGCCCTGGCACGATCTCCCTACGCCCCGACGACGCCGAAAGGCTCTCACTACAGGCCGAGACTTATCACAGAGGTTCCTGGAGCTATTCGGCCCCAGTCCCGAGGGCCACACTCCTGAGCCCAGCCCGGAAGCCACGGGTAGCCCGGGACGCGAGAGGACGCCCTTACGAGTTATCCCATGCCCTCTTGGCACGCCTCGAATTGATGGTGCCCCTAGCCCGGCAGGATCGCTGACGACATGTTCCTGCCTATCCCCATGAGGAATACTTGTGATACTACAGTACGAGTGATTTAGGTTAAGTGTGATTTCCCCTAGTATAAGTATTGTGCATTGACTTCATATAGTGAATATCGGTGCAAATATGATCACGGTGAGAAGCTAATGGACGAGTGTGTGGAACAAGATCTGATGAACTATGTTTATGAGTGACGTCCCTTTTATACAATTAGTTTGCCTTTGCCGCTTGGAGATTCCCCTGTAATGACATACCCTTATTACTGTGAGCTCTAAAGGAATATTGTAAAAGGGAGTATTAATGGTATTCTCTCCCTTCCCCACGCTCCCCATAAATCTTGTTTATCACTCTCTCTCACCCCAATATCTCGAGTAAGTGTGAATCAAGAATAAAATCAATTACCAAAGTCCCTTGGCTAGTGGAAACCGTATAAACTTCACGGCTAATATCTGCCGCTCTCCAGCATTACCATAACTTTCCCTTAGCCATCACAAGTCACTCCCCGCACCCTCCCCTATCTCCTCCTCGTGAGACTCACCCCCCCCCACGCCTCCCGCGCACGCCTATATTCACTGCACTCTTGATACACTTGGATTGATTGTGTTGTCATTACTATCAGAGAAGCAAGTATCCTGTGAGATACTCATATCCTAGATAAGATTTTATATTGCTATGTATTGTGCTGTAATATCTGCTGACTTGTCCTGTGTCTGATTGTGGTAATATACGTGTAAAGGTTGTTGCTTAGAGTTTTTGTGTCCTGCCTCTTTTTATTGCACTAAGCTCCGGTCTCGAAAGAGGACCTCGCTCCACGTTAGGTGTAATAGGAACGAGAAGTTGAGCCTAATTTTACCTAGCATTACACTGGTGGCCAGCGGTGGTTCTAGACCCGGGCATAAAAAAGAGGTAATCAGGAATATTTTGCAAAATGGTAACTAAACCGCGCGTTCAGTTACCCAAATTTGACCCCAACCAGTATGATATACACACATATCTGGCAATAATTAAACCCTTACTGGATATTGGCTTTGAAAATGACCAACAAAAAATTGCAATCACACTACAACTGTTGGGTAAAGCGGCGGCGAACATAGCACCGAAAATCGTCCCGGAGCTCACCTGGCAGAACTTTACAAAGTTCACTGTACAAGCCATCACCCCATCATTAGGGAAAGTGGTGGCACTATCCCAACTGGATAGTCTAAAATTTGACGGGAATCTAAATGATACCCTAACTCTGGCAAGACACCGAGTCACCACTGCTTACCCAGAGGCAGATGAACAAACCCGGGAACAACTCACGTTTCATACACTCCTCAGGATTCTCCCCGATTATATTAAAGAACATTTCATAATACACGAACTGACGGGAGACCTGGATAAAGATATCAGTTTAATGAGGCATCTTTTAGCCGTCCATGCCACCCCTCAACGCATCGGCGAAATAAATCAATTCCCTGTTGACCTCATCACCGTCAACCCGTGGGAATTATCTCCGTGCTACCACGGATGCCCGATCCACGACATCCGTGAGCAGCTAGAAGCTGCCCAGTGCAGCCAAATGACACGAGGCACTTACAAACCTCCCCACCAAACGCAAATTCCCCTAAGCCTCAGGGGAAGAAAATACAAAAAAGGAAACACAAAAAGCACCCCGCCACTGCCCCCGCATCCCACTGTAATGGCGGGGGCCACCTCACATCTCCCCCAGTCTATGACAGGGGAGAACGTTATCTTTCCTTTTCCTCCCCTCTCACTATCTCTTCTGTTCTACCTTCCCCTATTCCTGCCCCTAGTTCTAACCTTCCCACCCCACACACCACTATACCCCCTCAACACAAATCCGGCCTCCCTCTTCACAGGCTTCCTCGGACCCTTTTCTCATCTTCCCCTAACCTACTTCCTAAAACCACCTCCCCATGTCTACTGCCTTCCACCTACCACCCTGCACCACCCACCACCATCACTTCACCACCGCTCGCTTTCACCGCCCACATGGTTAACTCATTCACCTTCCCTATCACACCCTTCTCCTCATCCCCACCCACCTATTTTTCTTCGTTCACCTCCCCTACCCCACCTTCAACCTCACCATCCCCACGGACCACCACCTCGTCCCCAATAACCCCACCAGATGCCTCGCCGCCCACCACACCCCGCACCCCACCACCCATCACTCTCTCACGAGCTCAGCCCTCTGCTACCACCTGCACCGCCCCATCCCAGAACATTCAGACAACCCCACGAGGC
>NW_027643976.1:0-21801 GCF_032717465.1 Coenobita brevimanus
TCCCCATGGTGAATACGTGTGATACATGCAGTACGAGTGATTTAGGTTGTGATTTCCCCTAGTATAAGTATTGTGCAGTGACTTCATAATATGAAGTCACTGCACAATACTTATACTAGGGAAATCACACTTAACCTAAATAAATCACTCAGTGAGTCTTATTTGCTATTCCGATTATTCACTTTATTATAGTGGAATATCGGGGGCAAATAAGATCACAGTGAGAAGCTAAAGGACGAGTGTGTGGAATGGGCAACATCTGATGAACTCATGTTTATGAGTGACGTCCCTTTTAGGATACAATTAGTAAAGCCTGCGCCACTTGGAGATTCCCCTGTAATGACATACCCCTATTACTGTGTGAGTTCTAAAGGAATATTGTGAAACGGAGTGTTAATGGTATTCTCTCCCTTCCCCACGCTACCCATAAATCTTCTTTATCACTCTCTCTCACCCCAATATCCCGAGTAAGTGTGAATCAAGAATAAAATCAATTACCAAAGTCCCTTGGCTAGTGGAAACCGTATAAACTTCACGGCTAATATCTGCCGCTCTCCAGTATTACCATAACTTTCCCCTAGGCGTCACAAGTTACTCCCCACACCCTCTCCTATCTCCTCCTCGTGAGACTCCCCCCCTCCCCCCCCGCGCCTCCCGCGCGCGCCTATATTCACTGCACTCTTGATACACTAGGATTGATTGTGTTGTCATTACTATCAGAGAAGCAAGTATCCTGCGAGATACCCATATCCTAGATAAGGTTTTATATTGCTATGTATTGTGCTGTAATATCTGCTGACTTGTCCTGTGTCTGATTGTGGTAATATACGTGTAAAGGTTGTTGCCTAGAGTTTTTGTGTCCTGCCTCTCTTTATTGCACTAAGCTCCGGTCTCGAAAGAGGACCCCGCTCCACGTTAGGTGTAATAGGAACGAGAAGTCGAGCCTAATTTCACCTAGCATTACAATGAATATTGTGATTTCTTATGATAGCCATTTCACAAGGGACTGTTTCAGTAGGCTGAAACGTGAAAATGTACGCAGGACAAAGGTGAAGAGCATGTAAGGATGTGCGGCACTTTCGTTCAATCGTTGATTCACTGGCGAAAGTGACAGTGTTCCGTCTCTTTGAGACCATTATGAGTTCGGTGTCTGTGTTGATGTTGATGATGACCACAGTGTTATTAGTGTTAGAAGGGAAGGGATGTATTTCGTATACTGTGAACAGGTCGTCAGTTATGAATGGTACATGAACTACTACTGATGTTGGTGTTAGTGTTGTTTCTAAATATGAATAATATTGCATGAATTCCCTACTTCGGAACAAAGGCTTCAATTTATGTTTATGTATCTGACGTAGCTCAAAAACTGGAAGTAAGTCAATCGTGATCTTGCCATCACCGGCATTCGAAATTCCTTGAATAAGTGCCCTGTAACGAACTCTAGTGTTGTCTAATTGGAGTAGAATCGTGTCAATAAGTTCCGTGATGATGGAGAAGTGTTGGAAAAGTGTTGTTCCCTCCCATGTTATTTATTTTATCTACACTTTCCAGACCTATGTTTTCCACCTTTTTTCAGATTTTTCACAATTGTCTTCATTGCTGAGTTATGTCCTGTGATGAATTTATCTTGATATGTTAGTACCTGAGCTACTTTATTAAATTTGTTGTTTATTTCTTTAAGGTCTTCTTCTGTAGCCAATCCAAAGATGTTTCCAAGAACTGCGCCACCCAGGTAGAACAAACCGCGCTTTTGGCGAGTGCGTGTGATGTTGTTCTTGTCGCTCAATACCTCCGTTCCATGAGATGGGAGATCTTGGATCATGATGAGCATAGTTGACTTAGCCTGTTCTATTTTCCAATTCCTAACTTCACCATTTCATCGACTTCCCTTGTGTTATGTGCTTGTGAAATATAGCCTCCTATCAAGAAGTCCAGGGTTCTCATGGGTCTTGCGATATTTTCTAGATAAGAAAGTAATTCATATAAGTAATCCAGACTTATTTCAGTACTCATGACATCTTTTACGATTGACGTCGTGGCCGTTGGAGCTATGAGGCATCCTTGCTGTACTATGTGTTGGGGGTCTAAGTGAGGATATCCTCTTGCTATATAGAGGAGAATCCATTGCATAAGTCCCCTCATCGTTACCTACCGACAAAAAAAATCTATTAATTTTCTAATATGGTCATGTTGTGGTCGATGATAGTGATGATGTGCGTTACGGTTGACTAACGTAGAACAATAACTTGATTGTTATTTCATTAATGGAAGGAGTTTAAATCGATATTCAAATCTCGTAAATGATGTACTGTAGATTTTATTGGAACAGTTGCACCTATGTTTGATTGGTATATGACCTTAATTTATTTTTGTATTTATTGTTGTTTTCCTGATTGGTTTCATTAGTTACGTTCGCTTGTTCGGTTGTATCCGAGGCTGAATAATTATTGGATAGTTCCCTTCAAAATCGTTTTAAATGGTCAATATGAACTTGTTTCTCTTCGCCACTTGACATTGACTTAATTAAAACTTTGTTTGCTTTTATGTTAATTACTCTGTATGGGTCCTCAAATTTGGGGGATAATTTATTGTCTCTCGTATGAATGATACCAGAAACAATGTCTCCTAAGCTGATATGCGAATCTCTTGCCTTTTTATTATATGTCTCCGTCATTTCTTCCTTGGACATCGTCAACTGTTTTTAGACTCTTTTGTGTATGTCCTGGAATTCACGTAAACGGACTTTAGAGTAATCATCGTAATTGTATATGGGCAGACTGTCACCTTCTAGCTCTTATGGTAGTTTTTTATCTGTCCCATGTATAATGAAATGTGGTGTGTCTCCTACAGAGTGATTTATAGATCCATTAATTGATGCTTCTACTCTGGGAATCCAATCATCCCAGCGTTCATAATTTTCATTGAGAATGTGTCGTAGCACATCTAATACTTTTTTGTTTTGTCTCTCTACTAACCCATTGGATGCTGGGTGATAGGCTAAAACGTTAACCATTTTGATATTGTCTATCTATCTATCCATCTATTGCCAGGCGCCTCAATCCCGTTTGGGGTGGCCACAAACAAATCACCTCCAATTCGCCCTGACTCCCCCCATTTCACTGCCCTGCTCCCAACTCAGACATCCCTTTCTCATTTACCTCTCCACCCCATCTCTTCATCTCATCCTCGGCCTCCCCCTCCCTCTTCCCCTCTCCACCTCACTCACATACACTCTCTTCGTCAGTCTTTCACCCTCCATCCTCTCTACATGGCCAAACCACCTCAGTGTGTTCCTCATAACGCTTCCTATCACATCCACATCCACACCACAACGCTCCTTTATATCCTCATTCGTCAGCCTGTCTCTCCATGTGACTCCACAGGCTCCTCTTAAATAACTCATTTCCACTGCTCTCACTCTTGACTTGTGTCCTTCGAACAACGTCCAAGCTTCACATCCATACGTTAGAGCTGGTATCACAATACTGTCATGTAGTAACTTTTTCACTTCCATGCTCACTTCCCTGTTTCTTATCACAGTTTTCAAAGAACCAGCAACCTTTCTTTCCTGCTGTACCCTTTCACGCACTTCACCCTCCAAATTAATACTATTTACAAAATATGTACCTTTCATTCAGGGGGGTTAACTTTGATGCTTACTTTACCCCCACTAAATACTGACTCCAAATTTGCAATTCTTGCATGCATTCTGTGCACTGCGAACAGCTCTACTGCAAATACAATACAGAAGATTATAAAGACAGTAGGTGCTGGGCTATACACATAATATGGGTTGAACATACTCAAATTCAAATTTTCCCAGGGCTTCATTGTTTCATTGATCAGTGGCATAGTTTCAAACTTAGGTGAGGTCAACTTAATACTTGTGCTCATGTTTAAGTCCATATCAGGCAGTGGATGGAAATGTTTGTGTCTATGACTGAGGATGGCGTAGTGATGGATGGAGGATAAAGTGGACATGGATGGTGTATATACCGCACAGTAGTCCGGTGCTATGTATAATCCTGATGCTGAAGTATGAGATGGTGATATATCTTGACAGACTATGTAAACTGATGAGTTATGAGTGAAATAAAAAAAAACTGTGAATGTCCGATGGGTTGATGGTGTACAAACTTATCTGGAGCAAAAGTGAAGTGGCAATGATTATGAATAAAATGCGTGACTTAAAGAACAGTGCTCCCGAATTATACCATAGTGCCCCCGACAACAGGGCAAGCAAAATACAGCTCAGTATGCCCGAGAATGTACCGACATCCCCACACGGACCCCACGGTGTAGCTGCCACCAGTCAGAACCACTCCTGGCAACAGCGACATATGTCAGCCCGGGCCGTGCTCCCCTATGTCACGCAGCCACCACTCCGTTGCTGCCATAGGAGAAAGTCACTACCTTCACGGAGTTGGATTGTTGAACCAGCTATGGGTGGAGTTGTCATAGGCACTCCAGACGGCGCCCCTCCGGTAGAGATGGCCTATTGTCGCTTCCATCCTCGTGAGACGATCTATGGTCGCTCCAAGAGTGCTTCGGTAGAGACGGCCTATTGTCGCTCCCATCCTCGTGAGACGATCTATGGTCGCTCCGACAGTGCTCCGGTATGGCCTATTGTCGCTCCCCTCCTTGTGAGACGACCTTTTGTCGCTCCGAGAGTGTCTTCGTAGAGACGGCCGATTGTCCACTCCCTTCCTCGTGAGATGATCTCGTCGCTGTGAGGGTGTGCAGAAAGAGGTAAGGAGAGAGACGTCACTACGGCAGGAGACTAGAGCCCAGGCTTCCTATCCCAGAGTGACCCAGACAGGCCTCACAGCCTCCCCTGGCCTCTGTTCCCTACGTCTGGCTCTAGAGCAGACGCACCTGACGGACCCCAGTGGAAGCCGCTGCCGCAGGCCTTCTCTGTCGGCGTCCCTAGACTGCTGGAGACCGCAGCCCGCAGTCTCTCTCGGTTCTGCCCAGGACACCCGGGCGCGATCTCCCTACGCCCCCACGACTCCGTAAGGCTCTCACTACAGGCCGAGACTTATCACAGAGGTTCCTGGAGCTATTCGGCCCCAGTCCCAAGGGCCACACTCCTGAGCCCAGCCCGGAAGCCACGGGTAACCCGGGACGCGAGAGGACGCCCTTACGAGTTATCCCATACCCTCTTGGCACGCCTCTCATTGGTGGTGCCCCTAGCCCGGCAGGATCACTGACGACATGTTCCTGCCTATCCCCATGATGAATACGTATGATACTGCAGTACGAGTGATTTAGGTTAAGTGTGATTTCCCCTAGTATAATATTGTGCAGTGACTTCATATAGTGAATATCGGGACAAATAAGATCACGGTGAGAAGCTAAAGGACGAGTGTGTGGAACAAGATCTGATGAACTATGTTTATGAGTGATGTCCCTTTTATACAATTTGTAAGCCTGTGCCGCTTGGAGATTCCCCTGTAATGACATACCCCTATTACTGTGAGCTCTAAAGGAATATTGTAAAAGGGAGTATTAATGGTATTCTCTCCCTCCCCCACGCTACCCATAAATCTTGTTTATTACTCTCTCTCACCCCAATATCTCGAGTAAGTGTGAATCAAGAATAAAATCAATTACCAAAGTCCCTTGGCTAGTGGAAACCGTATAAACTACACGGCTAATATCTGCCGCTCTCCAGCATTACCATAACTTTCCCCTAGCCATCACAAGTCACTCCCCGCATCCTCCCTATCTCCTCCTCGTGAGACTCACCCCCCACGCCTCGCGCGCGCCTACAGTATATTCACCACACTCGATACACTAGGATTGAATGTGTTGTCATTACTATCAGAGAAGCAATTATCCTGTGAGATACTCATATCCTAGATAATTTTTTATATTGCTATGTATTGTGCTGTAATATCTACTGACTTGTCCTGTGTTTGATTGTGGTAATATACGTGTAAAGGTTGTTGCTTAGAGTTTTTGTGTCCTGCCTCTCTTTATTGCACTAAGCTCCGGTCTAGAAAGAGGACCTCGCTCCACGTTAGGTGTAATAGGAACGAGAAGTTGAGCCTAATTTAACCTAGCATTACACTGGTGGCCAACTGTGGTTCTAGACCCGGGCGTAAAAGAGAGGTAATCAGGAATATTTGGCAAAATGGCAAATAAACAGCGCGTTCAGTTAAACAAATTTGACAACGACCATTATTATATACACACATATCTGGAAATAATTAAACCCTTATTGGATATTGGTTTTGAATATGACCAACAAAAATTGCAATCACACTACAACTGTTGGGTAAAGTGGCGGCGAACATAGCACCGAAAATCGTCCCAAAGCTCACCTGGCAGAACTTTACAAAGTTCACTGTACAAGCCATCACCCCATCATTAGGGAAGTGGTGGCACTATCCCAACTGGATACTCTAAAATTTGACGGGAATCTAAATGATACCCTAAATCTGGCAAGACACCGAGTCACCAGAGGCAGATGAACAAACCCGGGAACAACTCACGTTTCATACACTCCTCAGGATTCTCCCTGATTATATTAAAGAACATTTTATAATACACGAACCGACGGGAGACCTGGATAAAGATATCAGTTTAATGAGGCGCCTTTTAGCCGTCCATGCCACCCCTCAACGCATCGGCGAAATAAATCAATTCCCCATTGACCTCATCACCGTCAACCCGTGGGAATTATCTCCGTGCTACCACGGATGCCCGATCCACGACATCCGTGAGCAGCTAGAAGCTGCCCAGTGCAGCCATATGACACGAGGCAGTTACAAACCTCCCCACCATACGCAAATTCCCCTAAGCCTCAGGGGAAGAAAATACAAAAAGGAAACACAAAAAGCGCCCCCCCACTGCCCCCGCATCCCACTGTAATGACGAGGGCCACCTCACATCTCCCCAGTCTATGACAGGGGAGAACGTTATCTTTCCTTGTCCTCCCCTCTCACTATCTCTTTTGTTCTACCTTCCCCTATTTCTGCCCCTAGTTCTAACCTTCCCACCCCACACACCACTATACCCCCTCAACAGAAAACAAGCCTCCCTCTTCACAGGCTTCCTACGACCCTTTCCTCATCTTCCCCTAACCTACATTCTAAAACCACCTCCCCCTGTCTACTGCCTTCCACCTACCACCCTGCACCACCCACCACCATCATTTCACCACCGCTCGCTTCCCCCGCCCACATGGTTAACTCATTCACCTTCCCTATCACACACCCCTCCTCATCCCCACCCACCTTTTTTTCTTCGCTCACCTCCCCTACCCCACCTTCAACCTCACCATCCCCACGGACCACCATCTCGTCCCCAATAACCCCACCAGATGCGTCGCCGCCCACCACAACCCGCACCCCACCACCCATCACTCTCTCACGAGCTCAGACCCCTGCTACTACCTTCACCGCCCCATCCCCGAACATTCAGAGAACTCCGCGAGGCCGCATCTTCCCACCACCACTCGCTCTCTCTCCCCCTACACCTCACCCCACCTTTCTTCGCCTCCGACGACACACCACCTGCCACATCCCACTCCACAACCCCTGCCAAGCCACCACGGTTCCAGCACCGCACACCGTCCGCCATCACCCCCACACCAGCACCATCCCCTAGCTTCGTACCCACCGCCCACCCCACACCACTAGCACAGAACCCTGCTACCGCCCAAACCACCCCACCACCAAACACCGGGATGGCTCCACAAGATTGCACTCCCTCCTCGCCACCTACCCTCCAAGCCAACTCTCCTGCCACCTCACCACTGCTACCGACCCCACACCCCCAACCTCCCCTGTTCCCACACCGCCTGTCACTTCCACATATGAGTGCTATGTTTCCTCCTCGCCATCCCCCTCCACCTCGCCGACCTCCTCATACTCCACCCCCCCCACCACCGGCCGCACCACACCTGACATCTCACCCGCCATACCTCGCTCAGGCTCACCCCTTCCCTCCGCCGCCTCACCCTTTCCACCCAAGCCCACATGCCCCGCCCACCCACCCCCCCCCACAGGACAACCCACTACCACTGTCCTCTCCCTCCACACCTACGCATGCCCACTCCGACGATCTCACCTTCCGACGCGCCCCCAACGCACGCAACAGCCCGTGCTAACCGGCCCCGCCCCCCCCGCATGCCTACTTCCCCCCCCACACCCACCCTCAGAACCACCACCACCACCCCCTTCGGCCGACTCTCATGCCCACCCACCCGATACACCCACACCCCTACAACACCCACCTCTCCACGACTTCACACCATCAAGCTACATCAGTCCCGAATCTCTACCTGTACTCCCCAGAGACAACACCGCATTACCACGGCACAAAACCCGGCCCTTACCCTCGGTATCCAGCATTCAGCTTCCAACCACACCGACAGCCACACCAAGCAAGATGAGAGTGAAGCGGGCTGTATGGGCGCCTACCCTTGGCAGGAACCACAGACTCCGCGGGCCACACCACCTGCTAACCCTCCTCCAGTCTACCATCACCGCCTCCACGCTCTTCCTCACCTGCGACCCAGAACAAGAAGAAAACCCTTACACCGTCGCCTGGCAAATTGTGCTGCAACACCTCCAGCCCGTATACACCATCTCCAACACACAAGCATTCCACCTCCAGCCACGAGGACGTGACTTTTTACAGGAGGAGAGTGGTAAAATGCGTGACTTAAAGAACAGTGCCCCCGAAATATACCATAGTGCCCCCGACAACGGGGCAAGCAAAATACAGCTCAGTATGCCCGAGAATGTACCGAAACCCCCACACGGACCCCACGGGGTAGCCGCCACCAGTCAGAACCACTCCCGGCAACAGCAACATGTCAGCCCGGGCCGTGCGCCCCATGTCACGCAGCCACCACGGCGTCGCCGCCGTAGGAGAAAGGCAGTACCTTCACGGAGTGGGATTGTTGAACCAGCTAGGGGTGGAGTTGTCATAGGGAATCCAGATGGCGCCCCTCCGGTAGAGACGGCCTATTGTCACTCCCATCCTCGTGAGACGATCTATGGTCGCTCCGAAAGTGCTCCGGTAGAAACGGCCTATTGTCGCCCCCATCCTCGTGAGACGATCTATGGTCGCTCCGACAGTGCTCCGGTAGAGACGGCCTATTGTCGCTCCCCTCCTCGTGAGATGACCTATTGTCACCTGAGAGTGTCTTGATAGAGACGGCCTATTGTCGCTCCCTTCCTCGTGAAACGATCTATTGTCGCTCCGAGGGTGTGCAGAAAGAGGTAAGGAGAGAGACGTCACTACGGCAGGAGACTAGAGCCCAGGCTTCCTATTCCAGAGTGACCCAGACAGGCCTCACAGCCTCCCCTGGCCTCTGTTCCCTACGTCTGGCTCTAGATCAGACGCACCTGACGGAACTCAGTGGAAGTCGCTGCCGCAGCCCTTCTCTGTCGGCGCCCCTAGACGCTGGAGACCGCAGCCCCCAGTCTCTCTCGGATCTCCCCTGGACACCCGGGCGCGATCTCCCTACGCCCCCACGACGCCATAAGGCTCTCACTACAGGCCGAGACTTATCACAGAGGTTCCTGGAGCTATTCGGCCCCAGTCCCGAGGGCCACACTCCTGAGCCCACCCTGGAAGCCACGGGTAGCCCGGGACGCGAGAGGACGCCCTTACGAGTTATCCCGCACCCTCTTGGCATGCCTCGCATTGGCGGTGCCCCTAGCCCGGCAGGATCGCCGACGACTTGTTCCTGCCTATCCCCATGATGAATACGTGTGATACTGCAGTACGAGTGATTTAGGTTAAGTGTGATTTCCCCTAGTATAAGTATTGTGCAGTGACTTCATAATATGAAGTCACTGCACAATACTTATACTAGGGGAAATCACACTTAACCTAAATAACTCACTGTGATCTTATTTGCCCCGATATTCACTATATTATAGTGAATATCGGGGCAAATAAGATCACAGTGAGAAGCTAAAGGACGAGTGTGTGGAACAAGATCTGATGAACTATGTTTATGAGTGACGTCCCTTTTATACAATTAGTAAGCCTGCGCCGCTTGGAGATTCCCCTGTAATGACATACCCCTATTACTGTGAGCTCTAAAGGAATATTGTGAAAGAGAGTTTTAATGGTATTCTCTCCCTTCCCCACGCTACCCATAAATCTTCTTTATCACTCTCTCTCACCCCAATATCCCGAGTAAGTGTGAATCAAGAATAAAATCAATTACCAAAGTCCCTTGGCTACTGGAAACCGTATAAACTTCACGGCTAATATCTGCCGCTCTCCACTATTACCATAACTTTCCCCTAGCCGTCACAAGTCTCTCCCCGCACCCTCTCCTATCTCCTCCTCGTGAGACTCACCCCCCCCCCCCGCGCCTCCCGCGCGCGCCTATATTCACTGCACTCTTGATACACTAGGATTGATTGTGTTGTCATTACTATCAGAGAAGCAAGTATCCTGCGAGATACCCATATCCTAGATAAGGTTTTATATTGCTATGTAATGTGCTGTAATATCTGCTGACTTGTCCTGTGTCTGATTGTGGTACTATACGTGTAAAGGTTGTTGCCTAGAGTTTTTGTGTCCTGCCTCTCTTTATTGCACTAAGCTCCAGTCTCGAAAGAGGACCCCGCTCCACGTTAGGTGTAATAGGAACGAGAAGGCGAGCCTAATTTCACCTAGTATTACAGTGAATATTGTGATTTCTTATGATAGCCATTTCACAAGGGACTGTAGGCTGAAACGTGAAAATGTACGCAGGACAAAGGTGAAGAGCATGTAAGGATGTGCGGCACTTTCGTTCAATCGTTGATTCACTGGCGAAAGTGACAGTGTTCCGTCTCTTTGAGACCATGATGAGTTCGGTGTCTGTGTTGATGTTGATGATGACCACAGTGTTATTAGTGTTAGAAGGGAAGGGATGTATTTCGTATACTGTGAACAGGTCGTCAGTTATGAATGGTACATGAACTACTACTGATGTTGGTGTTAGTGTTGCTTCTAAATATGAATAATATTGCATGAATTCCCTACTTCGGAACAAAGGCTTCAATTTATGTTTATGTATCTGACGTAGCTCATAAACTGGAAGTAAGTCAATCGTGATCTTGCCATCACCGGCATTCGAAATTCCTTGAATAAGTGCCCTGTAACGAACTCTAGTGTTGTCTAATTGGAGTAGAATCGTGTCAATAAGTTCCGTGATGATGGAGAAGTGTTGGAAAAGTGTTGTTCCCTCCCATGTTATTTATTTTATCTACACTTTCCAGACCTATGTTTTCCGCCTTTTTCAGATTTTTCACAATTGTCTTCATTGCTGAGTTATGTCCTGTGATGAATTTATCTTGATATGTTAGTACCTGAGCTACTTTATTAAATTTGTTGTTTATTTCTTTAAGGTCTTCCTCTGTAGCCAATCCAAAGATGTTTTCAAGAACTGCGCCACCCAGGTAGAACAAACCGCGCTTTTGGCGAGTGCGTGTGATGTTGTTCTTGTCGCTCAATACCTCCGTTCCATGAGATGGGAGATCTTGGATCATGATGAGCATAGTTGACTTAGCCTGTTCTACTTTCCAATTCCCTAACTTCACCATTTCATCGACTTCCCTTGTGTTATGTGCTTGTGAAATATAGCCTCCTATCAAAAAGTCCAGGGTTCTCATGGGTCTTGCGATATTTTCTAGATAAGAAAGTAATTCATATAAGTAATCCAGACTTATTTCAGTACTCATGACATCTTTTACGATTGACGTCGTGGCCGTTGGAGCTATGAGGCATCCTTGCTGTACTATGTGTTTTGGGTCTAAGTGAGCATATCCTCTTGCTATATAGAGGAGAATCCATTGCATAAGTCCCCTCATCGTTACCTACCGACAAAAAAAAAACTATTAATTTTCTAATATGGTCATGCTGTGGTCGATGATAGTGATGATGTGCGTTACGGTTGACTAACGGAGAACAATAACTTGATTGTTATTTCATTTATGGAAGGAGTTTAAATCGATATTCAAATCTCGTAAATGATGTACTGTAGATTTTATTGGAACAGTTGCACCTATGTTTGATTGTTTGGTATATGACCTTAATTTATTTTTGCATTTATTGTTGTTTTCCTGATTGGTTTCATGAGTTACGTTCGCTTGTTCGGTTGTATCCGAGGCTGAATAATTATTGGATAGTTCCCTTCAAAATCGTTTTAAATGGTCAATATGAACTTGTTTCTCTTCGCCACTTGACATTGACTTAATTAAAACTTTGTTTGCTTTTATGTTAATTACTCTGTATGGGTCCTCAAATTTGGGGGATAATTTATTGTCTCGTATGAATGATACCAGAAACAATGTCTCCTAAGCTGATATGCGAATCTCTTGCCTTTTTATTATATGTCTCCGTCATTTCTTCCTTGGACATCGTCAACTGTTTTTAGACTCTTTTGTGTATGTCCTGGAATTCACGTAAACGGACTTTAGAGTAATCATCGTAATTGTATATGGGCAGACTGTCACCTTCTAGCTCTTATGGTAGTTTTTTATCTGTCCCATGTATAATGAAATGTGGTGTGTCTCCTACAGAGTGATTTATAGATCCATTAATTGATGCTTCTACTCTGGGAATCCAATCATCCCAGCGTGCATAATTTTGATTGAGAATGTGTTGTAGCACATCTAATACTTTTTTGTTTTGTCTCTCTACTAACCCATTGGATGCTGGGTGATAGGCTAAAACGTTAACCTTTTTGATATTGTCTATCTATCTATCCATCTATTGCCAGGCGCCTCAATCCCGTTTGGGGTGGCCACAAACAAATCACCTCCACGTCGCCCTGACTCCCCCCATTTCACTGCCCTGCTCCCAACTCACATATCCCTTTCTCATATACCTCTCCACCCCATCCCTCCATCTCATCCTCGGCCTCCTCCTCCCTCTTCCCCCCTCCACCTCACTCACATACACTCTCTTCGTCAGTCTTTCACCCTCCATCCTCTCCACATGGCCAAACCACCTCAGTGTGTTCCTCATAACGCTTCCTATCACATCCACATCCACACCACAACGCTTCTTTATATCCTCATTCGTCAGCCTGTCTCTCCATGTGACTCCACAGGCTCCTCTTAAATAACTCATTTCCACTGCTCTCACTCTTGACTTGTGTCCTTCGAACAACGTCCAAGCTTCACATCCATACGTTAGAGCTGGTATCACAATACTGTCATGTAGTAACTTTTTCAATTCCATGCTCACTTCCCTGTTTCTTATCACTGCTTTCAAAGAACCAGCAACCTTTCTTTCCTGCTGTACCCTTTCACGCACTTCACCCTCCAAATTAATACTATGTACAAAATATGTACCTTTCATTCAGGGGGGGTTAACTTTGATGCTTACTTTACCCCCACTAAATACTGCCTCCAAATTTGCAATTCTTACATGCATTCTGTGCACTGCGAACAGCTCTACTGCAAATACAATACAGAAGATTATAAAGACAGTAGGTGCTGGGCTATACACATAATATGGGTTGAACATACTTAAACTCAAATTTTCCCAGGGCTTCATTGTTTCGTTGATCAGTTGCATAGTTTCAAACTTAGGTGAGGTCAACTTAATACTTGTGCTCATGTTTAAGTCCATATCAGGCAGTGGATGGAAATGTTTGTGTGTATGATTGAGGATGGCGTAGTGATGGATGGTGGATAAAGTGGACATGGATGGTGTAAATACCGCACAGTAGTCCGGTGCTATGTATAATTCTGATGCTGAAGTATGAGATGGTGATATATCTTGACAGACTATGTAAACTGATGAGTTATGAGTGAAATAAAAAAAAACTGTGAATGTCCGATGGGTTGATGGTGTACAAACTTATCTGGAGCAAAAGTGAAGTGGCTATGATTATGAATAAAATGCGTGACTTAAAGAACAGTGCTCCCGAATTATACCATAGTGCCCCCGACAACAGGGCAAGCAAAATACAGCTCAGTATGCCCGGGAATGTACCGACACCCCCACACGGACCCCACGGGGTAGCTGCCACCAGTCAGAACCACTCCCAGCAACAGCGACATATGTCAGCCCGGGCCGTACGCCCATATGTCACGCAGCCACCACGCCGTTGCTGCCGTAGGAGAAAGTCACTACCTTCACGGAGTGGGATTGTTGAACCAGCTATGGGTGGAGTTGTCATAAGCACTCCAGACGGCGCCCCTCCGGTAGAGATGGCTTATTGTCGCTCCCATCCTCGTGAGACGATTTATGGTCGCTCCGACAGTGCTCCGGTACGGCCAATTGTCGCTCCCCTCCTCGTGAGATGACCTATTGTCGCTCCGAGAGTGTCTTGGTAGAGACGGCCTATTGTCACTCCCTTCCTCGTGAGATGATCTATTGTCGCTCCGAGGGTGTGCAGAAAGAGGTAAGGAGAGAGACGTCACTACGGCAGGAGACTAGAGCCCAGGCTTCCTATTCCAGAGTGACCCAGACAGGCCTCACAGCCTCCCCTGGCCTCTGTTCCCTACGTCTGGCTCTAGAGCAGATGCACGTGATGGACCCCAGTGGAAGTCGCTGCCGCATCCCTTCTCTGTTGGTGTCCCTAGATGCTGGAGACTGCAGCCCGCAGCCTCTCTCGGTTCTCCCCAGGACACCCGGGCGCGATCTCCCTACGCCCCAACGACGCCGTAAGGCTCTCACTACAGGCCGAGACTTATCACAGAGGTTCCTGGAGCTATTCGGCCCCAATCCCGAGGGCCACACTCCTGAGCCCAGCCCAGAAGGAACGGGTAGCCCGGGACGCGAGAGGACGCCTTTACGAGTTATCCCATGCCCTCTTGGCATGCCTCGCATTGGCGGTGCCCCTAGCCCGGCAGGATCGCTGACGACATGTTCCTGCCTATCCCCATGATGAATACGTGTGATACTACAGTACGAGTGATTTAGGTTAAGTGTGATTTCCCCTAGTATAAGTATTGTGCAGTGACTTCTTATAGTGAATATCGGGGCAAATAAGATCACGGAGAGAAGCTAAAAGACGAGTGTGTGGAACAAGATCTGATGAACTATATTTATGAGTGACGTCCCTTTTATACAATTAGTAACCCTGTGCCGCTTGGAGATTCCCCTGTAATGACATACCCCTATTACTGTGAGCTCTAAAGGAATATTGTAAAAGGGAGTATTAATGGTATTCTCTCCCTCCCCCACGCTACCCATAAATCTTGTTTATCACTCTCTCTCACCCCAATATCTCGAGTAACTGTGAATCAAGAATAAAATCAATTACCAAAGTCCCTTGGCTAGTGGAAACCGTATAAACTTCACGGCTAATATCTGCTGCTCTCCAGCATTACCATAACTTTCCCCTAGCCATCACAAGTCACTCCCCGCACCCTCCCCTATCTCCTCCTCGTGAGACTCACCCCCCTCCACGCCTCCCACGCGCGCCTATATTCACCGCACTCTTGATACACTAGGATTGATTGTGTTGTCATTACTATCAGAGAAGCAAGTATCCTGTGAGATACTTATATCCTAGATAAGGTTTTATATTGCTATGTATTGTGCTGTAATATCTGCTGACTTGTCCTGTGTCTGATTGTGGTAATATACGTGTAAAGGTTGTTGCTTAGAGTTTTTGTGCCCTGCCTCTCTTTAATGCACTAAGCTCCGGTCTCGAAAGAGGACCTTGCTCCACGTTAGGTGTAATAGGAACGAGAAGTTGAGCCTAATTACACCTAGCATTACACTGGTGGCCAGCGGTGGTTCTAGACCCGGGCGTAAAAGAGAGGTAATCAGGAATATTTGGCAAAATGGCAACTAAACTGCGCATTCAGTTAACCAAATTTGACCCCGACCAGTATGATATACACACATATCTGGCAATAATTAAACCCTTACTGGATATTGGCTTTGAAAATGACCAACACAAAATTGCAATCACACTACAACTGCTGGGTAAAGCGGCGGCGAACATAGCACCGAAAATCGTCCCAAAGCTCACCTGGCAAAACTTTACAAAGTTCACTGTAGAAGCCATCACCCCATCATTAGGGAAAGTGGTGGCACTATCCCAACTGGATAGTCTAAAATTTGACGGGAATCTAAATGATACCCTAACTCTGGCAGGACACCGAGTCACCACTGCCTACCCAGAGGCAGATGAACAAACCCGGGAACAACTCACGTTTCATACACTCCTCAGGATTCTCCCCGATTATATTAAAGAACATTTCATAATACACGAACCGACGGGAGACCTGGATAAAGATATCGTTTTAATGAGGCGTCTTTTAGCCGTCCATGCCACCCCTCAACGCATCGGCGAAATAAATCAATTCCCCGTTGACCTCATCACCATCAACCCCTGGGAATTATCTCTGTGCTACCACGGATGCCCGATCCACGACATCCGTGAGCAGCTAGAAGCTGCCCAGTGCAGCCAAACGACACGAGGCGCTTACAAACCTCCCCACCATACGCAAATTCCCCTAAGCCTCAGGGGAAGAAAATACAAAAACGAAACACAAAAAGCGCCCCCTCACTGCCCCCTCATCCCACTGTAATGGCGGGGGCCACCTCACATCTCCCCCAGTCTATGACAGGGGAGAATGTTATCTTTCCTTTTCCTCCCCTCTCACTATCTCTTCTCTTCTACCTTCTCCTATTCCTGCCCCTAGTTCTAACCTTCCCACCCCACACACCACTATACCCCCTCAACACAAAACCGGCCTCCCTCTTCACAGGCTTCGTACGACCCTTTCCTCATCTTCCCCAAACCTACTTCCTAAAACCACCTTCTCCTATCTACTGCCTTCCACCTACCAACCTGCACCACCCACCACCATCACTTCACCACCGCTCGCTTTCCCCGCCCACATGGTTAAATCTTTCACCTTCCCTATCACACTCTCCTCCTCATCCCCACCCACCTTTTTTTCTTCGCTCACCTCCCCTACCCCACCTTCAACCTCACCATCCCCACGGACCACCACCTCGTCCCCAATAACCCCACCAGATGCCTCGCCGCCACTACACCCCAAACCCCACCACCCATCACTCTCTCACGAGGTCAGCCCCCTGCTACCACCTGCACCGCCCCATCCCCGAACATTCAGACAACCCCGCAAGGCCGCATCTCCCCACCACCACTCGTTCTCTCTCCCCCTACACCTCACCCCACTTTTCCTTGCCTCCGATGACACACACCACCTGCCACATCCCACTCCACAACCCCTGCCAAGCCACCATGGTTCCAGCACCGCACACCGTCCGCCATCACCCCCACACCAGCACCATCCTCTAGCTTCGTACCCACCGCCACTAGCACAGAACCCTGCTACCGCCCAAACCACCCCAACTCCAAACACTGGGATGGCTCCACAAGATTGCACTCCTTCCTCGCCACCTACCCTCCAAGCCAACTCTCCTGCCACCTCACCACTGCTACCGACCCCACACCCCCAACCTCCCCCTGGTCCCGCACCGCCTGTCACTTCCACATACGAGTGCTATGTTTCCTCCTCGCCATCCCCCTCCACCTCCCCTACCTCCTCAGCCTCCACCATCCCCACCACCCCCCGCACCTCACCTGATATCTCATCCGCCATACCTCGCTCACCCTCACCCCTTCCCTCCGCCGCCTCACCCTTTTCACCCAAGCCCACATGCCCCGGCCACCAAGCCACCCCCACAGGACAACCCACTGCCACCGCCCTCTCCTCCACACCTACGCATGCCCACTCCGACGATCTCACCTTCCGCCGCGCCCCCAACGCACGGAACAACCCGTGCTAACCGACCCCGCCCGCCCCGCATGCCTACTTCCCCACCCACACCCACCTCAGAACCACCACCACCACCACCCCCTCCGGCCGACTCTCATGCCCACCCACCCGATACATCCACACCCCTACACCACCCACCTCTCCACGACTTCACACCATCAAGCTACATCAGGCCCGAATCTCTTCTACCTGTACTCTCCAGAGACTCAACGCCGCATTACCACGGCACAAAACCCGGCCCTTACCCTCGGTATCCAGCATTCAGCTTCCAACCACACCGACAGCCACACCAAGCAAGATGAGAGTGAAGCGGGCTGTATGGGCGCCTACCCTTGGCAGGAACCACAGACTCCGCGGGCCACACCACCTGCTAACCCTCCTCCAGTCTACCATCACCGCCTCCACACTCTTCCTCATCTGCGACCCAGAACAAGAAGAAAACCCTTACACCGTCACCTGGCAAACTGTGCTGCAACACCTCCAGCCCGTATACACCACCTCCAACACACAAGCATTCCACCTCCAGCCACGAGGACATGACTTTTTACGGGGGGAGAGTGGTAAAATGCGTGACTTAAAGAACAGTGCCCCCGAAATATACCATAGTGCCCCCAACAACGGGGTAAGCATAATACAGCTCAGTATATCCGAGAATGTACCGACACACCCACATGGACCCCACGGGGTAGCCGCCAGCAGTCAGAACCACTCCCGGCAACAGCAACATATGTCAGCCCGGGCCGTGCGCCCCATGTCACGCAGCCACCATGGCGTCACCGCCGTAGGAGAAAGTCACTACCTTCACGGAGTTGGATTGTTGAACCAGCTAGGGGTGGAGTTGTCATAGGCAATCCAGATGGCGCCCCTCCGGTAGACACGGCCTATTGTCGCTCCCATCCTCGTGAGACGATCTACGGTCGCTCCGAAAGTGCTCCGGTAGAAACGGCCTATTGTCGCCCCCATCCTTGTGAGACGATCTATGGTCGCTCCGACAGTGCTCCGGTAGAGATGGCCTATTGTCGCTCCCCTCCTCGTGAGATGACCTATTGTCGCTCCGAGAGTGTCTTGGTAGAGACGGCCTATTGTCGCTCCCTTCCTCGTGAGACGATCTATTGTCGCTCCGAGGGTGTGCAGAAAGAGGTAAGGAGAGAGACGTCACTACGGCAGGAGACTAGAGCCCAGGCTTCCTATTCCAGAGTGACCCAGACAGGCCTCACAGCCTCCCCTGGCCTCTGTTCCCTACGTCTGGCTCTAGAGCAGACGCACCTGACGGACCCCAGTGGAAGTCGCTGCCGCAGCCCTTCTCTGTCGGCGCTCCTAGACGCTGGTGACCGCAGCCCCCAGTCTCTCTCGGTTCTCCCCAGGACACCCGGGGGCGATCTCCCTACGCCCCCACGACGCCATAAGGCTGTCACTATTGGCCGAGACTTATCACAGAGGTTCCTGGAGCTATTCGGCCCCAGTCCCGAGGGCCACACTCCTGAGCCCAGCCCGGAAGCCACGGGTAGCCCGTGACGCGAGAGGACGCCCTTACGAGTTATCCCATGCCCTCTTGGCACGCCTCGCATTGGCGGTGCCCCTAGCCCGGCAGGATCGCTGATGACATGTTCCTGCCTATCCCCATGATGAATACGTGATACTGCAGTACGAGTGATTTAGGTTAAGTGTGATTTCCCCTAGTATAAGTATTGTGCAGTGACTTCATAATATGAAGTCACTGCATAATACTTATACTAGGGGAAATCACACTTAACCTAAATAACTCACTGTGATCTTATTTGCCCCGATATTCACTATATTATAGTGAATATCGGGGCAAATAAGATCACAGTGAGAAGCTAAAGGACGAGTATGTGGAACAAGATCTGATGAACTATGTTTATGAGTGACGTCCCTTTTATACAATTAGTAAGCCTGCGCCGCTTGGAGATTCCCCTGTAATGACATACCCCTATTACTGTGAGCTCTAAAGGAATATTGTAAAAGGGAGTATTAATGGTATTCTCTCCCTTCCCCACGCTACCCATAAATCTTCTTTATCACTCTCTCTCACCCCAATATCCCGAGAAAGTGTGAATCAAGAATAAAATCAATTACCAAAGTCCCTTGGCTAGTGGAAACCGTGTAAACTTCACGGCTAATATCTACCGCTCTCCAGTATAACCATAACTTTCCCCTAGCCGTCACAAGTCACTCCCCACACCCTCTCCTATCTCCTCCTCGTGAGACTCACCCCCCCCCCCCGTGCCTCCCGCGCGCGCCTATATTCACTGCACTCTTGGTACACTAGGATTGATTGTGTTGTCATTACTATCAGAGAAGCAAGTATCCTGCGAGATACCCATATCCTAGATAAGGTTTTATATTGCTATGTATTGTGCTGTAATATCTGCTGACTTGTCCTGTGTCTGATTGTGGTAATATACGTGTAATGGTTGTTGCCTAGAGTTTTTGTATCCTGCCTCTCTTTATTGCACTAAGCTCCGGTCTCGAAAGAGGACCCCGCTCCACGTTAGGTGTAATAGGAACGAGAAGTCGAGCCTAATTTCACCTAGCATTATAATGAATATTGTGATTTCTTATGATAGCCATTTCACAAGGGACTGTTTCAGTAGGCTGAAACGTGAAAATGTACGCAGGACAAAGGTGAAGAGCATGTAAGGATGTGCGGCACTTTCGTTCAATCGTTGATTCACTGGCGAAAGTGACAGTGTTCCGTCTCTTTGAGACCATGATGAGTTCGGTGTCTGTGTTGATGTTGATGATGACCACAGTGTTATTAGTGTTAGAAGGGAAGGGATGTATTTCGTATACTGTGAACAGGTCGTCAGTTATGAATGGTACATGAACTACTATTGATGTTGGTGTTAGTGTTGCTTCTAAATATGAATAATATTGCATGAATTCCCTACTTCGGAACAAAGGCTTCAATTTATGTTTATGTATCTGACGTAGCTCATAAACTGGAAGTAAGTCAATCGTGATCTTGCCATCACCGGCATTCGAAATTCCTTGAATAAGTGCCCTGTAACGAACTCTAGTGTTGTCTAATTGGAGTAGAATCGTGTCAATATGTTCCGTGATAATGGAGAAGTGTTGGAAAAGTGTTGTTCCCTCCCATGTTATTTATTTTATATACACTTTCCAGACCTATGTTTTCCGCCTTTTCAGATTTTTCACAATTGTCTTCATTGCTGAGTTATGTCCTGTGATGAATTTATCTTGATATGTTAGTACCTGAGCTACTTTATTAAATTTGTTGTTTATTTCTTTAAGGTCTTCCTCTGTAGCCAATCCAAAGATGTTTCCAAGAACTGCGCCACCCAGGTAGAACAAACCGCGCTTTTGGCGAGTGCGTGTGGTGTTGTTCTTGTCGCTGAATACCTCCGTTCCATGAGATGGGAGATCTTGGATCATGATGAGCATAGTTGACTTAGCCTGTTCTATTTTCCAATTCCCTAACTTCACCATTTCATCGACTTCCCTTGTGTTATGTGCTTGTGAAATATAGCCTCCTATCAAGAAGTCCAGGGTTCTCATGGGTCTTGCGATATTTTCTAGATAAGAAAGTAATTCATATAAGTAATCCAGACTTATTTCAGTACTCATGACATCTTTTACGATTGACGTCGTGGCCGTTGGAGCTATGAGGCATCCTTGCTGTACTATGTGTTGGGGGTCTAAGTGAGGATATCCTCTTGCTATATAGAGGAGAATCCATTGCATAAGTCCCCTCATCGTTACCTACCGACAAAAAAAATCTATTAATTTTCTAATATGGTCATGTTGTGGTCGATGATAGTGATGATGTGCGTTACGGTTGACTAACGTAGAACAATAACTTGATTGTTATTTCATTAATGGAAGGAGTTTAAATCGATATTCAAATCTCGTAAATGATGTACTGTAGATTTTATTGGAACAGTTGCACCTATGTTTGATTGGTATATGACCTTAATTTATTTTTGTATTTATTGTTGTTTTCCTGATTGGTTTCATTAGTTACGTTCGCTTGTTCGGTTGTATCCGAGGCTGAATAATTATTGGATAGTTCCCTTGA
>NW_027643977.1:0-4995 GCF_032717465.1 Coenobita brevimanus
CCTAATGATGGGGTGATGGCTTCTACAGTGAACTTTGTAAAGTTTTGCCAGGTGAGCTTTGGGACGATTTTCGGTGCTATGTTCGCCGCCGCTTTACCCAGCAGTTGTAGTGTGATTGCAATTTTGTGTTGGTCATTTTCAAAGCCAATATCCAGTAAGGGTTTAATTATTGCCAGATATGTGTGTATATCATACTGGTCGGGGTCAAATTTGGTTAACTGAATGCGCAGTTTAGTTGCCATTTTGCCAAATATTCCTGATTACCTCTCTTTTACGCCCGGGTCTAGAACCACCGCTGGCCACCAGTGTAATGCTAGGTGTAATTAGGCTCAACTTCTCGTTCCTATTACACCTAACGTGGAGCAAGGTCCTCTTTCGAGACCGGAGCTTAGTGCATTAAAGAGAGGCAGGACACAAAAACTCTAAGCAACAACCTTTACACGTATATTACCACAATCAGACACAGGACAAGTCAGCAGATATTACAGCACAATACATAGCAATATAAAACCTTATCTAGGATATAAGTATCTCACAGGATACTTGCTTCTCTGATAGTAATGACAACACAATCAATCCTAGTGTATCAAGAGTGCGGTGAATATAGGCGCTGGGAGGCGTGGAGGGGGATGAGTCTCACGAGGAGGAGATAGGGGAGGGTGCGGGGAGTGACTTGTGATGGCTAGGGGAAAGTTATGGTAATGCTGGAGAGCAGCAGATATTAGCCGTGAAGTTTATACGGTTTCCACTAGCCAAGGGACTTTGGTAATTGATTTTATTCTTGATTCACAGTTACTCGAGATATTGGGGTGAGAGAGAGTGATAAACAAGATTTATGGGTAGCGTGGGGGAGGGAGAGAATACCATTAATACTCCCTTTTACAATATTCCTTTAGAGCTCACAGTAATAGGGGTATGTCATTACAGGGGAATCTCCAAGCGGCACAGGGTTACTAATTGTATAAAAGGGACGTCACTCATAAATATAGTTCATCAGATCTTGTTCCACACACTCGTCTTTTAGCTTCTCTCCGTGATCTTATTTGCCCCGATATTCACTATATGAAGTCACTGCACAATACTTATACTAGGGGAAATCACACTTAACCTAAATCACTCGTACTGTAGTATCACACGTATTCATCATGGGGATAGGCAGGAACATGTCGTCAGCGATCCTGCCGGGCTAGGGGCACCGCCAATGCGAGGCATGCCAAGAGGGCATGGGATAACTCGTAAAGGCGTCCTCTCGCGTCCCGGGCTACCCGTTCCTTCTGGGCTGGGCTCAGGAGTGTGGCCCTCGGGACTGGGGCCGAATAGCTCCAGGAACCTCTGTGATAAGTCTCGGCCTGTAGTGAGAGCCTTACGGCGTCGTTGGGGCGTAGGGAGATCGCGCCCGGGTGTCCTGGGGAGAACCGAGAGAGGCTGCGGGCTGCAGTCTCCAGCATCTAGGGACACCAACAGAGAAGGGATGCGGCAGCGACTTCCACTGGGGTCCATCACGTGCATCTGCTCTAGAGCCAGACGTAGGGAACAGAGGCCAGGGGAGGCTGTGAGGCCTGTCTGGGTCACTCTGGAATAGGAAGCCTGGGCTCTAGTCTCCTGCCGTAGTGACGTCTCTCTCCTTACCTCTTTCTGCACACCCTCGGAGCGACAATAGATCATCTCACGAGGAAGGGAGTGACAATAGGCCGTCTCTACCAAGACACTCTCGGAGCGACAATAGGTCATCTCACGAGGAGGGGAGCGACAATTGGCCGTACCGGAGCACTGTCGGAGCGACCATAAATCGTCTCACGAGGATGGGAGCGACAATAAGCCATCTCTACCGGAGGGGCGCCGTCTGGAGTGCTTATGACAACTCCACCCATAGCTGGTTCAACAATCCCACTCCGTGAAGGTAGTGACTTTCTCCTACGGCAGCAACGGCGTGGTGGCTGCGTGACATATGGGCGTACGGCCCGGGCTGACATATGTCGCTGTTGCTGGGAGTGGTTCTGACTGGTGGCAGCTACCCCGTGGGGTCCGTGTGGGGGTGTCGGTACATTCCCAGGCATACTGAGCTGTATTTTGCTTGCCCTGTTGTCGGGGGCACTATGGTATAATTCGGGAGCACTGTTCTTTAAGTCACGCATTTTATTCATAATCATAGCCACTTCACTTTTGCTCCAGATAAGTTTGTACACCATCAACCCATCGGACATTCACAGTTTTTTTTTTATTTCACTCATAACTCATCAGTTTACATAGTCTGTCAAGATATATCACCATCTCATACTTCAGCATCAGAATTATACATAGCACCGGACTACTGTGCGGTATTTACACCATCCATGTCCACTTTATCCACCATCCATCACTACGCCATCCTCAATCATACACACAAACATTTCCATCCACTGCCTGATATGGACTTAAACATGAGCACAAGTATTAAGTTGACCTCACCTAAGTTTGAAACTATGCAACTGATCAACGAAACAATGAAGCCCTGGGAAAATTTGAGTTTAAGTATGTTCAACCCATATTATGTGTATAGCCCAGCACCTACTGTCTTTATAATCTTCTGTATTGTATTTGCAGTAGAGCTGTTCGCAGTGCACAGAATGCATGTAAGAATTGCAAATTTGGAGGCAGTATTTAGTGGGGGTAAAGTAAGCATCAAAGTTAACCCCCCCTGAATGAAAGGTACATATTTTGTACATAGTATTAATTTGGAGGGTGAAGTGCGTGAAAGGGTACAGCAGGAAAGAAAGGTTGCTGGTTCTTTGAAAGCAGTGATAAGAAACAGGGAAGTGAGCATGGAATTGAAAAAGTTACTACATGACAGTATTGTGATACCAGCTCTAACGTATGGATGTGAAGCTTGGACGTTGTTCGAAGGACACAAGTCAAGAGTGAGAGCAGTGGAAATGAGTTATTTAAGAGGAGCCTGTGGAGTCACATGGAGAGACAGGCTGACGAATGAGGATATAAAGAAGCGTTGTGGTGTGGATGTGGATGTGATAGGAAGCGTTATGAGGAACACACTGAGGTGGTTTGGCCATGTGGAGAGGATGGAGGGTGAAAGACTGACGAAGAGAGTGTATGTGAGTGAGGTGGAGGGGGGAAGAGGGAGGAGGAGGCCGAGGATGAGATGGAGGGATGGGGTGGAGAGGTATATGAGAAAGGGATATGTGAGTTGGGAGCAGGGCAGTGAAATGGGGGGAGTCAGGGCGACGTGGAGGTGATTTGTTTGTGGCCACCCCAAACGGGATTGAGGCGCCTGGCAATAGATGGATAGATAGATAGACAATATCAAAAAGGTTAACGTTTTAGCCTATCACCCAGCATCCAATGGGTTAGTAGAGAGACAAAACAAAAAAGTATTAGATGTGCTACAACACATTCTCAATCAAAATTATGCACGCTGGGATGATTGGATTCCCAGAGTAGAAGCATCAATTAATGGATCTATAAATCAATCTGTAGGAGACACACCACATTTCATTATACATGGGACAGATAAAAAACTACCATAAGAGCTAGAAGGTGACAGTCTGCCCATATACAATTACGATGATTACTCTAAAGTCCGTTTACGTGAATTCCAGGACATACACAAAAGAGTCTAAAAACAGTTGACGATGTCCAAGGAAGAAATGACGGAGACATATAATAAAAAGGCAAGAGCTTCGCATATCAGCTTAGGAGACATTGTTTCTGGTATCATTCATACGAGACAATAAATTATCCCCCAAATTTGAGGACCCATACAGAGTAATTAACATAAAAGCAAACAAAGTTTTAATTAAGTCATTGTCAAGTGGCGAAGAGAAACAAGTTCATATTGACCATTTAAAACGATTTTGAAGGGAACTATCCAATAATTATTCAGCCTCGGATACAACCGAACAAGCGAACGTAACTCATGAAACCAATCAGGAAAACAACAATAAATGCAAAAATAAATTAAGGTCATATACCAAACAATCAAACATAGGTGCAACTGTTCCAATAAAATCTACAGTACATCATTTACGAGATTTGAATATCGA
The DNA here is from genome assembly GCF_032717465.1 of Coenobita brevimanus. Taxonomy (NCBI): domain Eukaryota; kingdom Metazoa; phylum Arthropoda; class Malacostraca; order Decapoda; family Coenobitidae; genus Coenobita; species Coenobita brevimanus. The sequence continues at coordinate 4,038 of NW_027643977.1, forward strand.
TTTAAACTCCTTCCATAAATGAAATAACAATCAAGTTATTGTTCTCCGTTAGTCAACCGTAACGCACATCATCACTATCATCGACCACAGCATGACCATATTAGAAAATTAATAGTTTTTTTTGTCGGTAGGTAACGATGAGGGGACTTATGCAATGGATTCTCCTCTATATAGCAAGAGGATATGCTCACTTAGACCCAAAACACATAGTACAGCAAGGATGCCTCATAGCTCCAACGGCCACGACGTCAATCGTAAAAGATGTCATGAGTACTGAAATAAGTCTGGATTACTTATATGAATTACTTTCTTATCTAGAAAATATCGCAAGACCCATGAGAACCCTGGACTTTTTGATAGGAGGCTATATTTCACAAGCACATAACACAAGGGAAGTCGATGAAATGGTGAAGTTAGGGAATTGGAAAGTAGAACAGGCTAAGTCAACTATGCTCATCATGATCCAAGATCTCCCATCTCATGGAACGGAGGTATTGAGCGACAAGAACAACATCACACGCACTCGCCAAAAGCGCGGTTTGTTCTACCTGGGTGGCGCAGTTCTTGAAAACATCTTTGGATTGGCTACAGAGGAAGACCTTAAAGAAATAAACAACAAATTTAATAAAGTAGCTCAGGTACTAACATATCAAGATAAATTCATCACAGGACATAACTCAGCAATGAAGACAATTGTGAAAAATCTGAAAAAGGCGGAAAACATAGGTCTGGAAAGTGTAGATAAAATAAATAACATGGGAGGGAACAACACTTTTCCAACACTTCTCCATCATCACGGAACTTATTGACACGATTCTACTCCAATTAGACAACACTAGAGTTCGTTACAGGGCACTTATTCAAGGAATTTCGAATGCCGGTGATGGCAAGATCACGATTGACTTACTTCCAGTTTATGAGCTACGTCAGATACATAAACATAAATTGAAGCCTTTGT
>NW_027643978.1:0-17112 GCF_032717465.1 Coenobita brevimanus
GAGAGGATAGTTTTTGGAAACTCCCTGTACTGTTGTTTACGCAGACGATACTGTGTTGTTGAGTGAAGACGAAGGGAGCAGCAAAGCTTGGTGGATGAGTTTGGGAGAGTGTGTAAGAAACGGAATCTAAAGGTGAGCAATGGGGAAGAGTAGAGTGATGGTCTTTGAGAGAGGTGAAGTCAGTGAATGTACAGCGGAGTAGGATGATGAGGAATTGGAAAATGTGAGTACGTTTAAGTACTTAGGTAGTGTGATGAGTAAGGATGGAGGTTTGGAGGGTGAAGTATTTGAAAGGGTACAGAAGGGAAGAAAGGTTGCTGGTTCTTTGAAAGCAGTGATAAGAAACAGAAGAGAGCATGGAAGTGAAAAAGTTACTACATGACAGTATTGTGATACCAACTCTAACGTATGGATGTGAAGCTTGGACGTTGTTAGAAGGAGCCTAAAATCAAGTGTGAGAGCAGTGGAAATGAGTTATTTAAGAGACGCCTGTGGAGTCACATGGAGAGACAGGCTGACGAATGAGGATATAAAGGAGCGTTGTGGTGTGGATGTGGATGTGATAGGAAGCGTTATGAGGAACACACTGAGGTGGTTTGGCCATGTGGAGAGGATGGAGGGTGAAAGACTGACGAAGAGAGTGTATGTGAGTGAAATGGAGGGGGAAGAGGGAGGGGAGGCCGAGGATGAGATGAAGAGATGGGGGTTGAGAGGTACATAAGAAAAGGGGTGTGTGAGTTGGGAGCAGGGCAGTGAAATGGGGGGAGTCAGGGCGACGTGGAGGTGATTTTTTGTGTGGCCAATTCCCAAACGGGATTGAGGCGTCTGGCAATAGATAGATAGATAGATAGACAATATCAAAAAGGTTAACGTTTTACCCTATCTGCCAGCATCCAATGTGGTTAGTAGAGAGAGAAAACAAAAAGTATTAGATGTGCTACGACACATTCTCAATGAAAATTATGCACGCTGGGATGATTGGATTCCTAGAGTAGAAGCATCAATTAATGGATCTATAAATCAATCTGTAGGAGACACTACATTTCATTATATATGGGACTACCATAAGAGCTAGAAGATGACAGTCAAAGGCCTGTCATATACAATTACGATGATTACTCTAAAAGTCCACGTTTACGTGAATTCCAGGACATACACAAAAGAGTCTAAAAACAGTTGACGATGTCCAAGGAAGAAATGACGGAGACATATAATAAAAAAGGCAAGAGATTCGCATATCAGCTTAGGAGACATTGTTTCTGGTATCATTCATACGAGAGAGACAATAAATTATCCCCCAAATTTGAGGACCCATACAAGAGTAATTAACATAAAAAGCAAACAAAGTTTTAATTAAATCAATGTCAAGTGGCGAAGAGAAAACAAGTTCATATTGACCATTTAAAATGATTTTGAAGGGAACTATCCAATAATTATTCAGCCTCCTGGATACAACCGAACAAGCGAACGTAACTAATGGAAACCAATCAGGAAAACAACAATAATTACAAAAATAAATTTCAAAGGTCATATGATACCAAACAATCAAACATAGGTGCAACTGTTCCAATAAAAATCTACAGTACATCATTTACGAGATTTGAATATCGATTTAAACTCCTTCCATAAATGAAATAACAATCAAGTTATTGTTCTACGGTTAGTCAATCCTGTAACGGCATACATCGAGCATCACTATCATCGACCACAGCATGACCATATTAGAAAATTAATAAAGATTTTTTTGCTCGGTAGGTAACGATGAGGGGACTTATGCAATGGATTCTCCTCTCTATATAGCGGGGAAGAGTGGATATGCTCACTTAGACCCCCAACACATAGTACAAAGCAAGGATGCCTCTATAGCTCCAACGGCTGCCACGAGGTCAATCATAAAAGATGTCATAAGTACTGAAATAAAGTCTGGATTACTTATATGAATTACTTTCTTATCTAGAAAAATATCGCCAAGACCCATGGAGAACCCTGGACTTCTTGATAGGAGGCTATATTTCACAAGCACATAACACAAGGGGAAGTCGATGAAATGGTGATGTTGGGAAATTGGGAGAAATAAGAACAGGCTAAGTCAACTATGCTCATCATGAGTCCAAGATCTCCCATCTCATGGAACGGAGTGTATGTTGAGCGTACAAGAACATCACACGCACTCGCTGCAAAAGCGCGGTTTGTTCTACCTGGGTGGCGCAATTCTTGGAAACATCTTTGGATTAACTGGCTACAGAGGAAGACCTTAAAGAAATAAACAACAAATTTAATAAAGTAAAGCTCAGGTACTAACATATCGTGAAGATAAACTCATCACAGGACACTTAACTCAGCAATGAAGACAATTGTGGAAAAATCTGAAAAAGGCGTGAAAACATAGGTCTAGAAAGTGTAGATAAAATAAATAACATGGGAGGGGAACAACACTTTTTCCAACATTTCTCCATCATCACGGAACATATTGACACGATTCTACTCCCAATTAGACAACACTAGAGTTCGTTACAGGGGCACTCTATTCAAAGGAAATTTCGAAATGCCGGTGATGGCAAGATCACGATTGACTTACTTCCAGTTTATGAGCTACGATCAGATATTGATAAACATAAATTGGAAGCCTTTTGTTCCGAAGTAGGGAATTCATGCAATATTATTCATATTTAGAAGCAACACTAACACCAACATCAGCAGTAGTTCATGTACCATTCATAACTGACGACCTATTCACAGTATACGAAATACATCCCTTCCCTTCTAACACCTAATAACACTGTGGTCATCATCAACATCAACATACAGACACCGAACTCATCATGGTCTCAAAAGTAGACGGGAATAACACTGTCACTTTCGCCAAAGTGAATCAACTATTGAACGAAAAGTGCTGCACATCCTTACATGCTCTTCACCTTTGTCCTGCGTACATTTTCACGTTTCAGCCTACAGTCCCTTGGTGAAAATGGCTATCAGTAAGAAAATCACAATATTCACTGTAATACTAGGTGAAATTAGGCTCGCCTTCTCGTTCTGCTATTACACCCCTAACGTGGAGCGGGGGGTCCTCTTTCGAGACTGGAGCTTAGTGCAATAAAGAGAGGCAGGACACAAAAACTCTAGAGCTAACAACCTTTTACACGTATAGTACCACAATCAGACACAGGACAAGTCAGCAGATGTTACAGCACATTACATAGCAATATAAAACCTTATCTAGGATATGGGTATCTCTGCAGAGATACTTGCTTCTCTGAGAGTAATGACAACACAATCAATCCTAGTGTATCAAGAGTGCAGTGAATATAGGCGCGCACGGGGGGGGGGGGGTTGAGTTCTCACGAGAAGCGAGATAGGGAGAGGGTGCGAGGGAGTGACTCTGTGACGCGCTAGGGGAAAAGTTATATGAGTAAAACTGGAGAGCCGGCAGATATTAGCCGTGAAGTTTATACGGTTTCCACTAGCCAAGTGGACTTTGGTAATTGATTTTATTCTTGATTCACACACTTACTCGGGATATTGGGGTGAGAGAGAGTGATAAAGAAGATTTATAGGTGGTAGCGTGGGGAAGGGAGAGAATACCATTAAAACTCCCTTTTCACAATATTCCTCTTTAGAGCTCACAGTAATAAGGGTATGTCATTACAGGGGAATCTCCAAGTGGCGCAGGATTACTGTCTATCTATCTATCTATTGCCAGACATACTCTCAATCCCGTTTGGGGTGGCAGGATTGACTAATTGTATAAAAGAGACGTCACTCATAAAACATAGTTCATCAGATGTTGTTCCACACACTCGTGCCTTTAGCTTGTCACTGTGATCTTATTTGCCCTGATATCTCAATATAATATAGTGAATATCGGGGCAAATAAGATCCACAGTAGTGATTTAGAGTTAAATGTGATTTCCCCTAAGTATAAGTATTGTGCAGTGACTTCATATTATGTAAAGTCACTGCACAATAGCCTTATACTAGGGGAAATCACACTTAACCTAAATCACTCGTACTGCAGTATCACACGTATTCATCATGGGGATAGGCAGGAACATGTCGTCGGTGATCCCTGCCGGGCTTAGGGGCACCGCCAATGCGAGGTGCATGTGCAAGAGGGCACGGGATAACTGGTAAGGGCGTCCTGTCGAGTCCCGGCTACCCGTGGCATTTCCGGGCTGGGCTCAGGAGTGTGGGCCCTCGGGACTGGGGCTGCCAATAAGCTCCAGGAACGTCCTGTGGAGGCAAGTCTCGGCCTGTAGGTGAGAGCCTTATGGCGTCGTGGGGGCGTAGGGAGTGCTCCCGGGTGTCCTGGGGAGAACCGAGAGAGACTGCGGGCTGCGGTCTCCAGCTCTGTCTCAGGGGCGCCGACAGAGAAGCTGGCTGCGGCAGCCTTCCCACTGGGGTCCGTCAGGTGCGCTCATGCTCTAGAGCCAGATGTAGGGAACAGAGGCCAGGGGAGGCTGTGAGGCCTGGCTCTGGGTCACTCTGGGAATAGGGAAGCCTGGGGCTCTAGTCTCCTGCCGTAGTGACGTCTCTCTCTCTCCTTACCTCTTTCTGCACACCCTCGGAAGCGACAATAGATCGTCTCACGAGGAAGGGAGGCGACAATAGGCCATCTCTCACCACAGACACTCTCGGAGCGACAATAGGTCATCCTGCACGAGGAGGGGAGCGACAATAGGCCATCTCCTCCCACCGGAGCACTGTCGGAGCGACCATAGATCGTCTCACAAGGATGGGGGCGAGAATAGGCCGTTTCTACCGGAGCACTTTCGGAGTGACCATAGATCGTCTCAAGAGGATGGAAGCGACAATAGGCCATCTCTACCGGAGGGGCGCCATCTGGATTGCCTATGACAACTCCACCCCTAGCTGGTTCAACAATCCCACTCCGTGAAGGTAGTGACTTTCTCCTACGGCGACGCCGTGGTGGCTGCGTGACATGGGGCGCACAGGCCAGGCTGACATATGTTGCTGTTGCCGGGAGTGGTTCTGACTGGTGGCGGGTACCCCGTGGGGTCCGTGTGGAGGTGTCGGTACATTCTCGGGCATACTTAGCTGTATTTTGCTTGCCCCATTGCCGGGAGCACTATGGTATATTTCGGGGGTACTGTTCTTTAAGTCACGCATTTTACCACTCTCCCCTGTAAAAAGTCACGTCCTCGTGGCTGGAGGTGGAATGCTTGTGTGTTGGAGGTGGTGTATATGGGCTGGAGGTGTTGGAGCACAGTTTGCCAGGCGACAGTGTAAGGGTTTTCTTCTTGTTCTGGGTCGCAGGTGAGGAAGAGTGTGGAGGCGGTGATGGTAGACTGGAGGAGGGTTAGCAGGTGGTGAGGCCCGCGGAATCTGTGGTTCTTGCCAAGGGTAGGCGCCCATACAGCCCGCTTCACTCTCATCTTGCTTGGTGTGGCTGTCGGTGTGGTTGGAAGCTGAATGCTGGATACCGAGGGTAAGGGCCGGGTTTTGTGCCGTGGTAATGCGGTGTTGAGTCTCTGGGGAGTACAGGTAGAAGAGATTCGGGCCTGATGTAGCTTGATGGTGTGAAGTCGTGGAGAGGTGGGTGGTGTAGGGGTGTGGGTGTATCGGGTGGGTGGGCATGAGAGTCGGCCAGAGGGGGTGGTGGTGGTGGTTCTGAGGGTGGGTGTGGGTGGGGAAGTAGGCATGCGGGGTGGGCGGGGTTGGTTAGCACGGGCTGTTGCGTGCGTTGGGGGCGTGACGGAAGGTGAGATCGTCGGAGTGGGCATGCGTAGGTGTGGAGGGGAGGGCGGTGGTAGTGGGTTGTCCTGTGGGGGTGGCTGGGTGGCCAGGGCATGTGGTCTTGGGTGGAAAGGGTGAGGCGGCGGAGGGAAGGGGTGAGGGTGAGTGAGGTATGGCAGATGAGATGTCAGGTGAGGTGCGGGGGGTGGTGGGGTCGGTGGAGGCTGAGGTGGTAAAGGAGGTGGAGGGGGATGGCGAGGAGGAAACATAGCACTTGTATGTGGAAGTGACAGGCGGTGCGGGAGCAGGGGGAGGTTGGCGGTGTGGGTCGGTAGCAGTGATGAGGTGGCAAGGGAGGGAGTGCAATCTTGTGGAGCAATCCTGATGTTTGGTGGTGGGGCGGTTTGGGCGGTAGCAGGGTTCTGTGCTAGTGGTGTGGGGTGGGCGGTGGGTACGAAGCTAGGGGATGGTGCGGGTGTGGGGGTGATGGCGGACGGTGTGCGGTGCTGGAACCGTGGTGGCTTGGCATGGGTTGTGGAGTGGGATGTGACAGGTGGTGTGTGTCGGAGGCGAGGAAAGGTGGGGTGAGGTGTAGGGGGAGAGAGAGCCAGTGGTGGTGGGGAGATGCGGCCTCGTGGGGTTGTCTGAATGTTCTGGGATGGGGCGGTGCAGGTGGTAGCAGAGGGCTGAGCTCGGGAGAGAGTGATGGGTGGTGGGGTGCGGGGTGTGGTGGGCGGCGAGGCATCTGGTGGGGTTATTGGGGACGAGGTGGTGGTCCGTGGGGATGGTGAGGTTGAAGGTGGGGTAGGGGAGGTGAACGAAGAAAAATAGGTGGGTGGGGATGAGGAGAAGGGTGTGATAGGGAAGGTGAATGAGTTAACCATGTGGGCGGTGAAAGCGAGCGGTGGTGAAGTGATGGTGGTGGGTGGTGCAGGGTGGTAGGTGGAAGGCAGTAGACATGGGGAGGTGGTTTTAGGAAGTAGGTTAGGGGAAGATGAGAAAAGGGTCCGAGGAAGCCTGTGAAGAGGGAGGCCGGATTTGTGTTGAGGGGGTATAGTGGTGTGTGGGGTGGGAAGGTTAGAACTAGGGGCAGGAATAGGGGAAGGTAGAACAGAAGAGATAGTGAGAGGGGAGGAAAAGGAAAGATAACGTTCTCCCCTGTCATAGACTGGGGGAGATGTGAGGTGGCCCCCGCCATTACAGTGGGATGCGGGGGCAGTGGCGGGGTGCTTTTTGTGTTTCCTTTTTTGTATTTTCTTCCCCTGAGGCTTAGGGGAATTTGCGTGTGGTGGGGAGGTTTGTAAGTGCCTCGTGTCATTTGGCTGCACTGGGCAGCTTCTAGCTGCTCACGGATGTCGTGGATCGGGCATCCGTGGTAGCACGGAGATAATTCCACGGGTTGACGGTGATGAGGTCAACAGGGAATTGATTTATTTCGCCGATGCGTTGAGGGGTGGCATGGACGGCTAAAAGATGCCTTCATTAAACTGATATCTTTATCCAGGTCACCCGTCAGTACGTGTATTATGAAAACTTCATTAATATAATCGGGGAGAATCCTGAGGAGTGTATGAAACGTGAGTTGTTCCCGGGTTTGTTCATCTGCCTCTGGGTAAGCAGTGGTGACTCGGTGTCTTGCCAGAGTTAGGGTATCATTTAGATTCCCGTCAAATTTTAGACTATCCAGTTGGGATAGTGCCACCACTTTCCCTAATGATGGGGTGATGGCTTGTACAGTGAACTTTGTAAAGTTCTGCCAGGTGAGCTCCGGGACGATTTTCGGTGCTATGTTCGCCGCCGCTTTACCCAACAGTTGTAGTGTGATTGCAATTTTTTGTTGGTCATTTTCAAAGCCAATATCCAGTAAGGGTTTAATTATTGCCAGATATGTGTGTATATCATACTGGTTGGGGTCAAATTTGGGTAACTGAACGCGCGGTTTAGTTACCATTTTGCAAAATATTCCTGATTACCTCTTTTTTATGCCCGGGTCTAGAACCACCGCTGGCCACCAGTGTAATGCTAGGTAAAATTAGGCTCAACTTCTCGTTCCTATTACACCTAACGTGGAGCGAGGTCCTCTTTCGAGACCGGAGCTTAGTGCAATAAAAAGAGGCAGGACACAAAAACTCTAAGCAACAACCTTTACACGTATATTACCACAATCAGACACAGGACAAGTCAGCAGATATTACAGCACAATACATAGCAATATAAAATCTTATCTAGGATATGAGTATCTCACAGGATACTTGCTTCTCTGATAGTAATGACAACACAATCAATCCAAGTGTATCAAGAGTGCAGTGAATATAGGCGTGCGCGGGAGGCGTGGGGGGGGGTGAGTCTCACGAGGAGGAGATAGGGAGGGTGCGGGAGTGACTTGTGATGGCGACGGGAAAGTTATGGTAATGCTGGAGAGCGGCAGATATTAGCCGTGAAGTTTATACGGTTTCCACTAGCCAAGGGACTTTGGTAATTGATTTTATTCTTGATTCACACTTACTCGAGATATTGGGGTGAGAGAGAGTGATAAACAAGATTTATGGGGAGCGTGGGGAAGGGAGAGAATACCATTAATACTCCCTTTTACAATATTCCTTTAGAGCTCACAGTAATAAGGGTATGTCATTACAGGGGAATCTCCAAGCGGCAAAGGCATAGTATTTTTATATAAGGGACGTCACTGTTAAACATTGTTCATCAGGATCTTGTTCCACACACTCGTCCATTAGCTTCTCACCGTGATCATATTTGCACCGATATTCACTATATGAAGTCAATGCACAATACTTATACTAGGGGAAATCACACTTAACCTAAATCACTCGTACTGTAGTATCACAAGTATTCCTCATGGGGATAGGCAGGAACATGTCGTCAGCGATCCTGCCGGGCTAGGGGCACCATCAATTCGAGGCGTGCCAAGAGGGCATGGGATAACTCGTAAGGGCGTCCTCTCGCTGTCCCGGGCTACCCGTGGCCCGGGCTGGGCTCAGGAGTGTGGCCCTCGGGACTGGGGCCGAATAGCTCCAGGAACCTCTGTGATAAGTCTCGGCCTGTAGTGAGAGCCTTTCGGCGTCGTCGGGGCGTAGGGAGATCGTGCCAGGGCGTCCTGGGGAGAACCGAGAGAGACTGCAGGCTGCGGTCTTCAGCGTCTAGAGACGCCGACAGAGAAGGGCTGCGGCAGTGACTTCTACTGGGGTCCGTCAGGTGCGTCTGCTCTAGAGCCAGACATAGGGAACAGAGGCCAGGGGAGGCTGTGAGGCCTGTCTGGGTCACTCTGGAATAGGAAGCCTGGGCTCTAGTCTCCTGCCGTAGTGACGTCTCTCTTCTTACCTCTTTCTGCACACCCTCACAGCGACAATAGATCATCTCATGAGGAAGGGAGCGACAATAGGCCGTCTCTACCAAGACACTCTCGGAGCGACAATAGGTCGTCTCACGAGGAGGGGAGCGACAATAGGCCGTACCGGAGCACTGTCGGAGCGACCATAGATCGTCTCACGAGGATGGGAGCGACAATAGGCCGTCTCTACCGAAGTACTTTTGGAGTGACCATAGATCGTCTCACGAGGATGGGAGCTACAATAGGCCATCTCTACCGGAGGGGCGCCGTCTGGAGTGCCTATGACAACTCCACCCATAGCTGGTTCAACAATCCCACTCCGTGAAGGTAGTGGCTTTCTCCTACGGCAGGAACGATGTGGTGGCTGCGTGACATAGGGGCGCATAGCCCGGGCTGACATATGTCGCTGTTGCCGGGAGTGGTTCTGACTGGTGGCAGCTACCCCGTGGGGTCCGTGTGGGGGTGTCGGTACATTCTCGGGCATACTGAGCTGTATTTTGCTTGCCCCGTTGTCGGGGGCACTATGGTATAATTCGGGAGCACTGTTCTTTAAGTCACGCATTTTATTCATAATCATTGCCACTTCACTTTTGCTCCAGATAAGTTTGTACACCACCAACCCATCGGATATTCACAGTTTTTTTTTATTTCACTCATAACTCATCAGTTTACATAGTCTGTCAAGATATATCACCATCTCATACTTCAGCATCAGGATTATACATAGCACCAGACTACTGTGCGGTATTTACACCATCCATGTCCACTTTATCCACCATCCATCACTACGCCATCCTCAATCATACACACAAACATTTCCATCCACTGCCTGATATGGACTTAAACATGAGCACAAGTATTAAGTTGACCTCATCTAAGTTTGAAACTATGCAACTGATCAATGAAACAATGAAGCTCTGGGAAAATTTGAGTTTGAGTATGTTCAACCCATATTATGTGTATAGCCCAGCACCTACTGTCTTTATAATCTTCTGTATTGTATTTGCAGTAGAGCTGTTCGCAGTGCACAGAATGCATGCAAGAATTGCAAATTTGGAGTCAGTATTTAGTGGGGGTAAAGTAAGCATCAAAGTTAACCCACCTGAATGAAAGATACATATTTTGTACATAGTATTAATTTGGAGGGTGAAGTGCGTGAAAGGGTACAGCAGGAAAGAAAGGTTGCTGGTTCTTTGAAAACTGTGATAAGAAACAGGGAAGCGAGCATGGAAGTGAAAAAGTTACTACATGACAGTATTGTGATACCAGCTCTAACGTATGGATGTGAAGCTTGGACGTTATTCGAAGGACACAAGTCAAGAGTGAGAGCAGTGGAAATGAGTTATTTAAGAGGAGCCTGTGGAGTCACATGGAGAGACAGGCTGACGAATGAGGATATAAAGGAGCGTTGTGGTGTGGATGTGGATGTGATAGGAAGCGTTATGAGGAACACACTGAGGTGGTTTGGCCATGTGGAGAGGATGGAGGGTGAAAGACTGACGAAGAGAGTGTATATGAGTGAGGTGGAGGGGGGAAGAGGGAGGGGGAGGCCGAGGATGAGATGGAGGGATGGGGTGGAGAGGTACATGAGAAAGGGGTGTGTGAGTTGGGAGCAGGGCAGTGAAATGGGGGGAGTCAGGGCGACGTGGAGGTGATTTGTTTGTGGCCACCCCAAACGGGATTGAGGCGCCTGGCAATAGATGGATAGATAGATAGACAATATCAAAAAGGTTAACGTTTTAGCCTATCACCCAGCATCCAATGGGTTAGTAGAGAGACAAAACAAAAAAGTATTAGATGTGCTACAACACATTCTCAATCAAAATTATGCACGCTGGGATGATTGGATTCCCAGAGTAGAAGCATCAATTAATGGATCTATAAATCACTCTGTAGGAGACACACCACATTTCATTATACATGGGACAGATAAAAAACTACCATAAGAGCTAGAAGGTGACAGTCTGCCCATATACAATTACGATGATTACTCTAAAGTCCGTTTACGTGAATTCCAGGACATACACAAAAGAGTCTAAAAACAGTTGACGATGTCCAAGGAAGAAATGACGGAGACATATAATAAAAAGGCAAGAGATTCGCATATCAGCTTAGGAGACATTGTTTCTGGTATCATTCATACGAGAGACAATAAATTATCCCAAATTTGAGGACCCATACAGAGTAATTAACATAAAAGCAAACAAAGTTTTAATTAAGTCAATGTCAAGTGGCGAAGAGAAACAAGTTCATATTGACCATTTAAAACGATTTTGAAGGGAACTATCCAATAATTATTCAGCCTCGGATACAACCGAACAAGCGAACGTAACTAATGAAACCAATCAGGAAAACAACAATAAATACAAAAATAAATTAAGGTCATATACCAATCAAACATAGGTGCAACTGTTCCAATAAAATCTACAGTACATCATTTACGAGATTTGAATATCGATTTAAACTCCTTCCATTAATGAAATAACAATCAAGTTATTGTTCTACGTTAGTCAACCGTAACGCACATCATCACTATCATCGACCACAACATGACCATATTAGAAAATTAATAGATTTTTTTTGTCGGTAGGTAACGATGAGGGGACTTATGCAATGGATTCTCCTCTATATAGCAAGAGGATATCCTCACTTAGACCCCCAACACATAGTACAGCAAGGATGCCTCATAGCTCCAACGGCCACGACGTCAATCGTAAAAGATGTCATGAGTACTGAAATAAGTCTGGATTACTTATATGAATTACTTTCTTATCTAGAAAATATCGCAAGACCCATGAGAACCCTGGACTTCTTGATAGGAGGCTATATTTCACAAGCACATAACACAAGGGAAGTCGATGAAATGGTGAAGTTAGGGAATTGGAAAATAGAACAGGCTAAGTCAACTATGCTCATCATGATCCAAGATCTCCCATCTCATGGAACGGAGGTATTCAGCGACAAGAACAACACCACACGCACTCGCCAAAAGCGCGGTTTGTTCTACCTGGGTGGCGCAGTTCTTGGAAACATCTTTGGATTGGCTACAGAGGAAGACCTTAAAGAAATAAACAACAAATTTAATAAAGTAGCTCAGGTACTAACATATCAAGATAAATTCATCACAGGACATAACTCAGCAATGAAGACAATTGTGAAAAATCTGAAAAGGCGGAAAACATAGGTCTGGAAAGTGTAGATAAAATAAATAACATGGGAGGGAACAACACTTTTCCAACACTTCTCCATTATCACGGAACATATTGACACGATTCTACTCCAATTAGACAACACTAGAGTTCGTTACAGGGCACTTATTCAAGGAATTTCGAATGCCGGTGATGGCAAGATCACGATTGACTTACTTCCAGTTTATGAGCTACGTCAGATACATAAACATAAATTGAAGCCTTTGTTCCGAAGTAGGGAATTCATGCAATATTATTCATATTTAGAAGCAACACTAACACCAACATCAATAGTAGTTCATGTACCATTCATAACTGACGACCTGTTCACAGTATACGAAATACATCCCTTCCTTCTAACACTAATAACACTGTGGTCATCATCAACATCAACACAGACACCGAACTCATCATGGTCTCAAAGAGACGGAACACTGTCACTTTCGCCAGTGAATCAACGATTGAACGAAAGTGCCGCACATCCTTACATGCTCTTCACCTTTGTCCTGCGTACATTTTCACGTTTCAGCCTACTGAAACAGTCCCTTGTGAAATGGCTATCATAAGAAATCACAATATTCATTATAATGCTAGGTGAAATTAGGCTCGACTTCTCGTTCCTATTACACCTAACGTGGAGCGGGGTCCTCTTTCGAGACCGGAGCTTAGTGCAATAAAGAGAGGCAGGATACAAAAACTCTAGGCAACAACCATTACACGTATATTACCACAATCAGACACAGGACAAGTCAGCAGATATTACAGCACAATACATAGCAATATAAAACCTTATCTAGGATATGGGTATCTCGCAGGATACTTGCTTCTCTGATAGTAATGACAACACAATCAATCCTAGTGTATCAAGAGTGCAGTGAATATAGGCGCGCGCGGGAGGCACGGGGGGGGGGGTGAGTCTCACGAGGAGGAGATAGGAGAGGGTGTGGGGAGTGACTTGTGACGGCTAGGGGAAAGTTATGGTTATACTGGAGAGCGGTAGATATTAGCCGTGAAGTTTACACGGTTTCCACTAGCCAAGGGACTTTGGTAATTGATTTTATTCTTGATTCACACTTTCTCGGGATATTGGGGTGAGAGAGAGTGATAAAGAAGATTTATGGGTAGCGTGGGGAAGGGAGAGAATACCATTAATACTCCCTTTTACAATATTCCTTTAGAGCTCACAGTAATAGGGGTATGTCATTACAGGGGAATCTCCAAGCGGCGCAGGCTTACTAATTGTATAAAAGGGACGTCACTCATAAACATAGTTCATCAGATCTTGTTCCACATACTCGTCCTTTAGCTTCTCACTGTGATCTTATTTGCCCCGATATTCACTATAATATAGTGAATATCGGGGCAAATAAGATCACAGTGAGTTATTTAGGTTAAGTGTGATTTCCCCTAGTATAAGTATTATGCAGTGACTTCATATTATGAAGTCACTGCACAATACTTATACTAGGGGAAATCACACTTAACCTAAATCACTCGTACTGCAGTATCACGTATTCATCATGGGGATAGGCAGGAACATGTCATCAGCGATCCTGCCGGGCTAGGGGCACCGCCAATGCGAGGCGTGCCAAGAGGGCATGGGATAACTCGTAAGGGCGTCCTCTCGCGTCACGGGCTACCCGTGGCTTCCGGGCTGGGCTCAGGAGTGTGGCCCTCGGGACTGGGGCCGAATAGCTCCAGGAACCTCTGTGATAAGTCTCGGCCAATAGTGACAGCCTTATGGCGTCGTGGGGGCGTAGGGAGATCGCCCCCGGGTGTCCTGGGGAGAACCGAGAGAGACTGGGGGCTGCGGTCACCAGCGTCTAGGAGCGCCGACAGAGAAGGGCTGCGGCAGCGGCTTCCACTGGGGTCCGTCAGGTGCGTCTGCTCTAGAGCCAGACGTAGGGAACAGAGGCCAGGGAGGCTGTGAGGCCTGTCTGGGTCACTCTGGAATAGGAAGCCTGGGCTCTAGTCTCCTGCCGTAGTGACGTCTCTCTCCTTACCTCTTTCTGCACACCCTCGGAGCGACAATAGATCGTCTCACGAGGAAGGGGAGCGACAATAGGCCGTCTCTACCAAGACACTCTCGGAGCGACAATAGGTCATCTCACGAGGAGGGGAGCGACAATAGGCCATCTCTACCGGAGCACTGTCGGAGCGACCATAGATCGTCTCACAAGGATGGGGGCGACAATAGGCCGTTTCTACCGGAGCACTTTCGGAGCGACCATAGATCGTCTCACGAGGATGGGAGCGACAATAGGCCGTGTCTACCGGAGGGGCGCCATCTGGATTGCCTATGACAACTCCACCCCTAGCTGGTTCAACAATCCAACTCCGTGAAGGTAGTGACTTTCTCCTACGGCGGTGACGCCATGGTGGCTGCGTGACATGGGGCGCACGGCCCGGGCTGACATATGTTGCTGTTGCCGGGAGTGGTTCTGACTGCTGGCGGCTACCCCGTGGGGTCCATGTGGGTGTGTCGGTACATTCTCGGATATACTGAGCTGTATTATGCTTACCCCGTTGTTGGGGGCACTATGGTATATTTCGGGGCACTGTTCTTTAAGTCACGCATTTTACCACTCTCCCCCCGTAAAAAGTCATGTCCTCGTGGCTGGAGGTGGAATGCTTGTGTGTTGGAGGTGGTGTATACGGGCTGGAGGTGTTGCAGCACAGTTTGCCAGGTGACGGTGTAAGGGTTTTCTTCTTGTTCTGGGTCGCAGATGAGGAAGAGTGTGGAGGCGGTGATGGTAGACTGGAGGAGGGTTAGCAGGTGGTGTGGCCCGCGGAGTCTGTGGTTCCTGCCAAGGGTAGGCGCCCATACAGCCCGCTTCACTCTCATCTTGCTTGGTGTGGCTGTCGGTGTGGTTGGAAGCTGAATGCTGGATACCGAGGGTAAGGGCCGGGTTTTGTGCCGTGGTAATGCGGCGTTGAGTCTCAGGAGAGTACAGGTAGAAGAGATTCGGGCCTGATGTAGCTTGATGGTGTGAAGTCGTGGAGAGGTGGGTGGTGTAGGGGTGTGGATGTATCGGGTGGGTGGGCATGAGAGTCGGCCGGAGGGGGTGGTGGTGGTGGTGGTTCTGAGGTGGGTGTGGGTGGGGAAGTAGGCATGCGGGGCGGGCGGGGTCGGTTAGCACGGGTTGTTCCGTGCGTTGGGGGCGCGGCGGAAGGTGAGATCGTCGGAGTGGGCATGCGTAGGTGTGGAGGGGAGAGGGCGGTGGCAGTGGGTTGTCCTGTGGGGGTGGCTTGGTGGCCGGGGCATGTGGGCTTGGGTGAAAAGGGTGAGGCGGCGGAGGGAAGGGGTGAGGGTGAGCGAGGTATGGCGGATGAGATATCAGGTGAGGTGCGGGGGGTGGTGGGGACGGTGGAGGCTGAGGAGGTAGGGGAGGTGGAGGGGGATGGCGAGGAGGAAACATAGCACTCGTATGTGGAAGTGACAGGCGGTGCGGGACCAGGGGGAGGTTGGGGGTGTGGGGTCGGTAGCAGTGGTGAGGTGGCAGGAGAGTTGGCTTGGAGGGTAGGTGGCGAGGAAGGAGTGCAATCTTGTGGAGCCATCCCAGTGTTTGGAGTTGGGGTGGTTTGGGCGGTAGCAGGGTTCTGTGCTAGTGGCGGTGGGTACGAAGCTAGAGGATGGTGCTGGTGTGGGGGTGATGGCGGACGGTGTGCGGTGCTGGAACCATGGTGGCTTGGCAGGGGTTGTGGAGTGGGATGTGGCAGGTGGTGTGTGTCATCGGAGGCAAGGAAAAGTGGGGTGAGGTGTAGGGGGAGAGAGAACGAGTGGTGGTGGGGAGATGCGGCCTTGCGGGGTTGTCTGAATGTTCGGGGATGGGGCGGTGCAGGTGGTAGCAGGGGGCTGACCTCGTGAGAGAGTGATGGGTGGTGGGGTTTGGGGTGTAGTGGCGGCGAGGCATCTGGTGGGGTTATTGGGGACGAGGTGGTGGTCCGTGGGGATGGTGAGGTTGAAGGTGGGGTAGGGGAGGTGAGCGAAGAAAAAAAGGTGGGTGGGGATGAGGAGGAGAGTGTGATAGGGAAGGTGAAAGATTTAACCATGTGGGCGGGGAAAGCGAGCGGTGGTGAAGTGATGGTGGTGGGTGGTGCAGGTTGGTAGGTGGAAGGCAGTAGATAGGAGAAGGTGGTTTTAGGAAGTAGGTTTGGGGAAGATGAGGAAAGGGTCGTACGAAGCCTGTGAAGAGGGAGGCCGGTTTTGTGTTGAGGGGGTATAGTGGTGTGTGGGGTGGGAAGGTTAGAACTAGGGGCAGGAATAGGAGAAGGTAGAAGAGAAGAGATAGTGAGAGGGGAGGAAAAGGAAAGATAACATTCTCCCCTGTCATAGACTGGGGGAGATGTGAGGTGGCCCCCGCCATTACAGTGGGATGCGGGGGCAGTGGCGGGGCGCTTTTTGTGTTTCCTTTTTTGTATTTTCTTCCCCTGAGGCTTAGGGGAATTTGCGTATGGTGGGGAGGTTTGTAAGCGCCTCGTGTCGTTTGGCTGCACTGGGCAGCTTCTAGCTGCTCACGGATGTCGTGGATCGGGCATCCGTGGTAGCACAGAGATAATTCCCAGGGGTTGATGGTGATGAGGTCAACGGGGAATTGATTTATTTCGCCGATGCGTTGAGGGGTGGCATGGACGGCTAAAAGACGCCTCATTAAAACGATATCTTTATCCAGGTCTCCCGTCGGTTCGTGTATTATGAAATGTTCTTTAATATAATCGGGGAGAATCCTGAGGAGTGTATGAAACGTGAGTTGTTCCCGGGTTTGTTCATCTGCCTCTGGGTAGGCAGTGGTGACTCGGTGTCCTGCCAGAGTTAGGGTATCATTTAGATTCCCGTCAAATTTTAGACTATCCAGTTGGGATAGTGCCACCACTTTC
>NW_027643979.1:0-4995 GCF_032717465.1 Coenobita brevimanus
CTCCGAAACAATTACACTGGTGTGATCCTAAAACTAGCATAATTGAGAGAAAAAATCAAATATGCAACATCGACCAATGTACCCTAAATTAGTAGGGAAAACCCTCCAAGATGCAGTTAAAATTCAGTTAATATTTCTGAGGCTGAGAAACCGGAATAAAAAAATAAAAAAAATGGGATTTTAGTCTAAAGCGTTTGCTTTAGTTATGGAATTGTAAAAAACAGAAATTTAGAAGTAAACCTTATATTAATCTTATCTAGATGACTATGGCTTTAGAGTGGCATCTTGAGCCTCGATCAAATTTAAAAAATGGAAAATTTTCGGCGTATGACGGTCGCTGTTACATCATTATGTTTCATTTTTCCGAAAACAATAAATCGTTTAAGAGAAAATTCTTTAGGTATTGGTTATCAGATATATATTATTTATAAGAAAATACATTGACATTGATATACAATTTATAAACACTAATTGGTTCCCCATATACCCATTTATTGTTCGTGATAGGCCTTTTGTAATCAGGTTGCATTAACATTGAAATGAACTGTTCTGTATGACGTGTTGATATTCAACTGGATTTGTAATTTCCGAAGCGTCTGTTCGCTTTATTTTTTACTCATTTTACCCATGGTATCACTATAATAGGTATACAAATTGTGAAGCATTACCATTTGGGGTAGATCAGTACTATTTTAACGATGTGATGCCTGTAAAACTTATTTTTCGTCAAAGCCGACAAAGATCCGACTTCGACAAATGTATTCAAAATTGATTGGGACACACTCCCAATTTTCTTCCAAATGTCTGAAGACATTTCTGAGTGATAAAGGGAATCAAATTTAGGAAACATAATATATCGACTAGCAAGTAAGACCACATCTTATTTGTTTACGAATATTTGAATTGAATTGAAGGATCACGGAAACAAGCGGGAAACCTCGAATGTCTATTCTTTTATATCTGCAGTAAAAGCACTTGAAATTATGAAAGTTCGTGTTACACAATAAGCCACATGTCATTAGGTAAAATCACTCAAAACTGTTAATCCCTCGTGAGAACAAATATGGAAGAGCTTTTGATTTTCAACTAAATATTTGAACGAGAAAGTACAAACTATATCAATACCGATATATATATTTAATAAAATCATAACCCGAGACATATATTGAATTACGGCTACAAAAAGTGCAGGTTGCAGGAACACTGAATGAACTAAACTAATGTCGTCTTAATATTGATTAAAATTTTACATTGCTAACCTGGTTGTTTTTTGACTATCCTATTTCTAGGTAACTTCAGATAATGGAGATGGTCAGTTTGTTTTATTACGAACCAGCATCCATTATAGGAATTCCACGAATCTATTTTTGTTGAGTAATACAACACTCCACATAATATAGAGAGATAACACAAACTATGCAACTTCCACAAAAGCACTTTGACAGCTGGGATAACCCTCCTAATTGCAATTAGAATACAGAAAACAATTCTGAGGATGATAAAAATCAGCATAGAGAAAAAAATCTATTACAATCTAAATGAGGAAAAGAAAACGTATTCAATGGCTTTAAGTACATAGAGTTTGCTTTGATGAAAGAAGTGCAAAAAACTTGGAATATGGAGATGAATCTGATATCATTATTATTTTGTGCATAACAATTGTTTTCAAGTGGCATCTTAAGCTTCCTTATAAAATTTAAAAAAGCTAAAATTATCGCTGAAGAAAGGTTCATGTGATATCATTATTTATATTATCCAAGGTAAAATCTTTCCAAAAGGCAATAAATTGTTTACGAGAAATTCGTTAGGTATTGATTATCATATATAAATTATTAAGAAAAAGCAAATACATAGCCGTATTGTGATATACAATTAATAAACACTAGTTTCTCATTAAGTAACATTATTATTGGCCTTTAAAAAAATCAGGTTGCATTAACAATGAAATGATCTGTTCAGTCTGCCGTGTTGATTATCAACTGTATTTGTAATTTCCGACGATTTAGTTCGCTTTGTTTTTTACTCATTTTACCAATGATTTCACGATAAAAGGTATATCAATTGTGAAGTAGTTACCACCGATAGCATTACCTTTTAGGGTAGTTAACTATTAAAATGAAGTGACTCCTGTTAAACCTAAATTTGGTCGTCATTGCTAAAGGTGAGACTTCCACATATGTATTAAAAATCAAATTGGAGAAACTCACATTTTTCTTATCCAAAAGTCTGAAGACATTTCTGAGTGAAAAAAAAAAAAAAAAATTAGGATACATAACAACTCATTGATCGACACGTAAGAAGAGTAAACAACTGAATTGTTTAAGAACACTAAGTCTGAACTTAAACGTGGGGTCACCGTATCATGGAAAAAACCTCGAATGACTATATTTTTTTAATCTGCAGTAAAAGCACTTGGAAATTACGAGTCTCTTGAGTGATTTCAATAATAATAATAAATATATTGATATTAATACTAATGTATGCAAAATATGAAAGTTCGTATTATACCATAACCTATATGTCCTTAGGTAAAATCTTATAAAACTGTGATACCTCGTGAGAAGGAATAATGAATTGCTTCGACCGTCACCTAAAAATTTCTACAAGAGATTACAAACCACTGCAACACCGAGATATAGAGTTTAGAACCAATTATAAAATTTTTACTCATATCATTATACATATAGTGAATGACGGCTACAAAAAGAGCAGATTGCAGGAACACTGAATGAAGTATATTGTCGTCTTTACATTACTAAGAGTTTCATATTCTTTTCTCATTTCTACTGGTAACTTCAGGGGAAAAAAATATATATATTTTTTTTACTCTAATGGCATCCATTTTAGAAATACTTCGAAACGATTATATTTGTGTGATCCTAAAACCCTCATAATTGAGGGCGAAAAAAAACAAATATGCAACATCGACCACTATACCCAAAATTAGTTGAAAAAACATTCCAAAATGCAATTAGAATTCTACAAATATTCCTGCGGTTTAGAAACTTAAGTAATGAAAAAAAAAAAAGGCAAATTGAGGGGGTTTTAGTCCAAAGAGTTGGCTTTCAGTATGGTATTGTAAAAATTTAAAAATTCTGATAAACCTAATATTAATCTTATCTGGATGACTATGGTTTTAGGGTGGCATATTGAGAATGGAGATCAAATTAAAAAAATGCAAAATTTTCGCCTTATGACGGTCCTTGTTATACCATTATACATATTTTAAGAGGTAATATTATCTTTCCGAAAACAATGAATTGTTTACGAGAAAATTCTTTATGTATTATCATATACGTATTATTATGAAAAAGTAAATCCATAGCCTTATTGTGATACACAATTAATAAACAATATTTAGTTCCTTATATACTCACTTTTCATTATTGATGTACCTTAAAAAAATCAGATTGCATTAACAATGAAATAAATTGTTCTGTCTGCAGTGTTGATATTCAATTGTATTTGTAATTTAAGACTTTGGTTCGCTTTATTTTTTACTCATTTTACTAATGATTTCAAGATAAAAGGCATATATATCAATTGTGAAGTAGTTACGACCGATTGCATTGGCTTTTAGGGTAGTTCAGAACTATTAAAATGAATTGACTCCTCTTAAACTCATATCATTAGACATATAGTGAAAGGCGGCTACAAAAAGAGTAGGTTGCAGGAACACTGAATAAAGTGTATTGACGTTGGGATATTTTATAATCCTTACATTACTGTTTCATATTCTTTTTTCATTTGTAGTGGTAACTTCAGGAGAAAAAAAATTGTAATTTATTTTATTTTTTTTACTGTAATGACTTCCCGTTTAGAAATACTTCGATACGATTATACTTGTGTTATCCTAAAGCCCGCATAATTAAGGGCGAAAAAACAAATATCCAACATCGACCACTTACCCTAAATTAGTTGGGAAAACCCTCCTAAATGTAATTAGAATTCTACAAATATTCCTGCGGTTTAGAAACTTAAGTAATGAAAAAAAAAAAAAAAAGGCAAATTGAGGGGGTTTTAGTCCAAAGAGTTGGCTTTCAGTATGGTAAAAATTTAAAAATTCTGATAAACCTAATATTAATCTTATCTGGATGACTATGGTTTTAGGGTGGCATATTGAGAATGGAGATCAAATTTAGAAAATGCAAAATTTTCGCCCTATGACGGCCCCTGTTATATCATTATCCATATTTTAAGAAGTAATATTATCTTTCCGAAAACAATGAATTGTTTACGAGAAAATTCTTTATGTATTATCATATACGTATTATTATGAAAAAGTAAATCCATAGCCTTATTGTGATACACAATTAATAAACAATATTTAGTTCTTTATATACTCACTTTTCATTATTGATGTACCTTAAAAAAAATCAGATTGCATTAACAATGAAATAAATTGTTCTGTCTGCAGTGTTGATATTCAATTGTATTTGTAATTTAAGACTTTGGTTCGCTTTATTTTTTACTCATTTTACTAATGATTTCAAGATAAAAGGCATATATATCAATTGTGAAGTAGTTACGACCGATTGCATTGGCTTTTAGGGTAGTTCAGAACTATTTAAATGAATTGACTCCTCTTAAACTCATATCATTAGACATATAGTGAAAGGCGGCTACAAAAAGAGTAGGTTGCAGGAACACTGAATAAAGTGTATTGACGTTGGGATATTTTATAATCTTTACATTACTGTTTCATATTCTTTTTTCATTTGTAGTGGTAACTTCAGGAGAAAAAAAATTGTAATTTATTTTTTTTTTTACTGTAATGACTTCCCGTTTAGAAATACTTCGATACGATTATACTTGTGTTATTGTGTTATTGTGAATTGTGTTATATCCTCTGGAGATTGTGTGTATTTTTACACAACGTAGAGTGTCATTTTTTCATTTGTAGAGGCAACATCAGATTTAAAAAAAAAAATGGTTTTTTGTTACGGTAATAGTGTCCACTTTATTAATAATTCAGAACAATTAAACTTGAGTAAG
>NW_027643980.1:0-4995 GCF_032717465.1 Coenobita brevimanus
TTAAAAAAAAGGGTCAAGTTGTTTGTTACTGTAATTAAAAACCGCATAATGGATGGCAAAACAGTAATTATGGAACTTCCAGAAATGTACTCTCAATTAGCTTTGAAACACTCCCAATTGTGTCTAGAATTCAGAAAACATTTCCGAAGGTGACAAATTTATGTCTTGGAAAAAAAAAAAATCAGTAATAATGCTAAATGAGGTAACACGTAGGATGAAATCAATTCACTGTTATAGATAGCTGGCACTTAAGAGTGTTTAAACCCAAAGTGTTTTGTTTGATGGCTGACATGTAAATAACTTGGAAATTTAGAGATAAAATGGATATTAAGTTTATCTGCATAACTTGGGCTTTAAAGTGGCATTTTGAGCCTCCTGATCAAAATTTAAAAACTATATTTTCGCCGTATGACTGTTTGTGTGATATCATTATATTCACCTAGGTAAAATCACCGCAAAACGCAATAAATCGTTTACGAGATAATTGCATAGGTATGGGTAATCAGATATATATTATTAGGTATGAGTAAATACATAGCAGTACTGAGTTATACATTTGATAAACAATACGTGGTTCCTCATAAGAGGTTCATGATGGGTCTTAAAAATATCAAGTTGCAGGAGCGTCGACGTGAACTGATGTATATGTCGTGTTAAGATTAACATGATTTTTATTTTCCGAGAGTCTGTTGGTTCTTTTTTAATTTTTTTTTTTTTTTATTCATCTTACCTGTTACTTCACGGATTAAAAGTAGTTCGAACTGTGAACTAGTTTCTGATGATAGCATCCGCTTTGGGGCTAGTTCCGAACGATTTTACTGGCTGTATAAACTTAATTTAGTCGAAACGCTAAATATGAGACCTCCACAATTGCGAAAAACTCCCAATTGTTTTCAAAACTGAAAAGACATTTCTGAGGGTGAAAAAATCACATTCGGGAAACATATAACAAGAAATCGATTGACACTAAAAGTGAGCTGGCATCTGAGGTGTTTTAGGACAATATATTTGAATTGATGTGGGGGTCACCGAAATTAGGGAGAATCTTTGAATGAGTATTCTTTTTTATTTGAAGTAGAAGCACTTTAAAATTACAAGTCCCCTGACTGAGGGTTAAAAAAAAAAAAAAAAAAAAAATATTTGCACATTATGAAGGTTCGTGTTACACCACAAGCCACATCTCCATAGGTAAGATCTCTCATCACTTTGATCCCTCGTGAGAAGGAATATTGATGAGCTTTTGACTCTCACCTAACAATTTTTACGAGAAAATATAAACACTACTGCAATACCGATATATAGATAATTACTACTTATAAGGAGCCTATGTGGTACAGTGCTAAAGTGAGCGTTTTCTTACGTTGAAGAACGAGGGTTCGCGCCCCGCCAGGGTAACAAATTTTGGGAACGTTCTTCTGGCAACGCACTGTATTGGCGGACATGAGAGGTGCTGTGGTTGAACCAGTGACGCATACTATAAAAGTATGCTTGCACACAGCGGCATCGGCGCGGGCCGATTACACATTTTTCACAGACTACACACACATCCAAGGCTACTCCGACACTACAATTAAACTTACAAGCACTTCTCACCCTAGATACAATCTCTACCAGACAGCCTAAGCCACTTGGCATAGATATATTGGCTGTATCGTCCCCATTTCGGTCGGGATAGGCCGGTCCTGCAGTGGATACTCAAAACGGCTGAGATGAAGATAAGACTATTTATAAGGCCATTCCTCATTTCCGTAGACATATAGTGCATGACAGCTATAAAAAGTAAAGTTTGAAGGAACGTTGAATGAACTGTATTATGTCCTCTGGGTTTGGATTTTTACGTTACGTAGAGTGTCATTTGTTTCTTCATTTCTAGTGGCAAAATCAGATAAATAATATGGTTAATTTGTTTGTTACTAATATCTTCCACTTTAGGAATAACTCAAAGCTATTAAACATGAGTAGAGACTAAAAACCGCATAACTGAGGGCGAAAGCAGTAATTATGCAATTTCCAGAAATGTACCGTAATTTAGCTTTGAAACACTCATAACTGTATTGTGAATTCATAAAACTTTTCCTAGGAAGACAAATTTGTATCGAATGAAAAAAATCAATAATAAGGCTAAATGAGGTAATACATAGGATGAAATCGATTTACTGTTATAGAAAGCTGGCATGTGAGAGGTTTAAACCCAAGGAGTTTCGTTGATTACAGACTTGTAAATAACTTAGAAATTTAGATATAAAACGGATATTATTTTTATCTGCGTATCTAGGGCATCTTGCGCCTCCTGATCAAATTTAAAAAACGAAATATTTTCGCCGTATGACTGTTCCTGTGATATCATTATCAAAATTTTCCTACGTAAAGTTAACCCCCGAAGACAAGAAGTCGTTTACGAGAAAATTGTTTAGGTATTGGTCATCAGATATTTAGTATTAGAAAAGAGTTAACACATAGCAGTAATAAAATATACAGTTGATAAATAATAGTTCTTCATATATACAGATTTATTGTTCATGATGGGTCTTAAAAGTGTCAGGTTGCAGGAGCATCGACGTGAACTGATGTATATGCCGCGTTAAGATTAACTGGATTTTTAATTTCCAAAGAGTCTATTGGCCTTTTTTTTTTTTTTTTTTTAATTCATCTTACCTGTTACTTCACTGATAAACTGTAGTTCCAATTGTGAACTAGTTACTGATGATAGCGTCCACTTTGGGGGTAGTTCCGAAAGATTTTACTGGAGTGATGGCTGTATAAACTTAATTTGGTCGTGAAACACTCCCAATTACTTCCAAAACTCAGCAGACATTTCTGCGGGTGAAAAAATCACATCTAGGAAACATATAATATGAAATCGATTGACACTAAAAGAGAGTTGGCGTGTGAGGTGTTTTAGAACAAAAAATTTGAATTGATGTGGGGGGCACCGAAACAAGCGAGAAACTTCGAATGAGTATTCATTTTTATCTGCAGTAGAAGCCCTTTAAAATTACATTGGGTAACTAACTGAATGTAAAAGAAAAAGATTTGCACATTATGAAGGTTCGCGTTGCACAGTGAGCCACATTTACTCAGGTAAAATCTCTCAAAAACTATGATACCTGGTAAGAAGAAATATTCAAGAGATTTTTACTCTCACCTAAAAATTTGTACCAGAAAGTTCAAACTATTGCAATTCCGAGGTATATAATTAATTACCAATTATAACTTTGTTCCTGATTCCGTAGATATATATGCATGACGGCTACAAAAGTGCAGGCTCGAGGAACACTGAATGAACTGAATTAATATCGTCTGGATATTGTTTGGATTTCTGCGTTATTGACTTTCCTCATTTGTTGTGGTAACTTCGGATAATAAAAATGGTCAAGCTGTTTTGTTACCGTAATAGCATCCCCTTTAGGAATACTTCAAAACTATTATACTTAGGTGATCCTAAAACCCGCATTAATTGAGAGAGAAAACACCAAATATGCAACTTCCACAAATGTACCCTAAATTATCTGGGAAACGCTCCTGGTTGTATTTAGAATTCAGAAAACATTTCTGAGGGTGAGAAAACTCAGTATAAAGAAAAAATCAGTAACAAGTCTAAACGAGGTAACACGTAAGACGAAATCGATCCACTGGTAAGGAAGGCTGGTATTCAGGGGTTTTAAGGCCGAAATTTTTTCTTTGATTACAGATATGTAAATAACCTAGAAATTTAGAAATAAAACATTTTTATTTGTTTAACTAGAGTTACAAACTGGCATTTTGAGCCTACTAATCAATTTAAAAAACAGAATATTTTTACCGTATGACGGTACGTGTGGTCATTATCCATATTTACGAAGGTAATATCATTTTGAAAGGCAAAAAATTGTTTACGAGAAAATTGTTTAGGTATTGGTAGTAGTAGTAGTTGTTGTTCCCTAGGCAGTGTGGCCGAACAGCCCCGAGTCCCTTAGGAAGGCCATGGTCGAGACCGGGCTTTCCCACAGAGCTCTCAAAGAGTGTATGTTGTGTTGTTGGCGTAGGAGATTGTGTGCAATGCAGTCTTGAATAATGTGCTTAATAGTATGGGGTGCTGTGTTGCATCCTGGACAGGCATCAGCGACGGAGTCATCTAGCCTCTTCTGGTAGCTTAAGAGGGCTGGATGGTGCCCACATCTTCACGAGGGAGATAGGATTCAGAAGGGTGGATGTCAGGAGGCCGTGCATGCAGCTGTGTTGTCTTTAAGTGACTTAATGGAGCGGCAAGTGATCTGAGTGGGATATGTTTCTGGAAGCTGGTCTGAGGTGGGCGAAGAGGGAGAGATGAGAGTATTTGTGCATGGTATCGTGTGCTGGGTGTTTTGATGTTCCTTGGTGTGCGTGGATGTGCTCCCACGCAATATAGTGGATGTTGTGGGTTTGTGAAGGCTACAGCAAGAAACTGGGTGCCTCATGTCTAAGTGATCCTTGACTTTGAGGACTTTGGTTTCTTGATGTAGGTGGTCTGTGGGTGCGGTAGCTGTGCAGCCTGTGATTATTTTTAGGGCCTTGTTCTGTATGGTCTGTAGAGTGTTGTAGTGTGTTTTGGTGAGGTTAGAAGCCCAGGCAGGGCTTTCATAATTCATCACAACGTATGGCGGTTATTTTATTTTTAATGTTTGTGATGTGTTGTTTAAATGACACTGATGTATGTTACACCAAGGATTTTGTGTGTGTGTGTGTGTGTGTGTGTGGTAGGGGAGTGTTGTTTATGGTGAGGTGTGGGATGTGACTGTTCTGCTGTTCAGTTTATGAGAAGGGCCGCTGTAGATTTGGCTGGGGCTATTTTAAGCCTGTTTGTGGTGAACCATTCGTGCAATGTGTTGAGGTAAGGTTGAATGATGTGTGCAGCTGTTTGCGTTTTGGTGCGTACATGTGTTATATCATTTGCATAGGAGGCTATGTGTATCTGTGGTGTGTGGTGTGTGGGTATTTCGTGCATGTATTGGTTAAAGAGTGTAGGGGACAAAACAG
>NW_027643981.1:0-11988 GCF_032717465.1 Coenobita brevimanus
AAGCAAATAATTAAGGGAGAACAAAGTAATTATGCAACTTCCAGGAATGTACTGTAAATTGGCTTTGAAACTCAAAATTGTATCTAGAGTTCAGAAAACATTTCCTACGGTGACAAATTTAAGTGTAAAAAAAAATCAGTACCAACGCTAAATGAGGTAACACGTAGGAGGTTTAAAACCAAGGTGTGTCATTTGATTACAGACATGGAAATATCTTAGAAATTAAGAAATGAAAGGGATATTGTTTTTATCCGCATATTTTGGGCTTTAAAAAGGCATCTCAAGCCTCCTGATCAATTTAAAAAAAAAATGGAATATTTTCGCTTTATGACAGTGTGATTAATTATCAATAATTACCAAGGAAAAGTCAAACCGAAAGGCACTAAATCGATTACGAGAAAATGTTTTAGGTATTGGTAATCAGATATTTATTATTGGGAAAGAGTAAATACACAGCAGTTTTGATATACAGTTGATAAACAATACTCAGTTCCTCATATACCCATGATGGGTCTTAAAAATATCAGGTTGCAGGAGCGTCCACGTGAACTGATGTATATGCCGTGTTAAATTTAACTGCATTTTTAATTTCCGATGAGTCTATTGGGTTTTATTTTCAAATTCATCTTACCCATTACGTAACAAATGAATGGTAGTTCCGAACGATGTTACTGGAGTGACGGCTGCATAAACTTAATTTCGTCGAAATCGCTGAATATAAAACTTCCAGAAACGAACTCAAAATTGATTGCGAAACTCTCCCAATTATTTCCAATACTCAGCAGACATTTGTCGGTGAAAAAAAATCACATTTAGGAAACATAAAGCAAGAAATCAAAAAAGAGAGCTGGCATCTGAGGTGTTTCAGAACAATAAATTTGAATTGATGTGGGGGGGCACAGAAACGAGGGAGAAACTTCGGATGAGTATTCTTTTTTATCTGCAGTAGAAGCCCTTTAAAATTACATCCAGCCCCCTGACTGAAAGAAAGAATACTTACACATTATGAAGGTTCGTGTTACCCAATAAGCCACATTTCCTTAGGTAAAATATCTCAAAACTGTGATACCTCGTTAGAGGGAATATTAATGAGATTTTGTCTCATCTAAAAATTAAAGGAGACGTTTTTCATTTCCGTAGACATATAATGCTTGACAGCTATAAAAAGTGCAGCTTGAAGGAACACTGAATGAACTGTATTATGTCCTCTGGTGATTGGATTTTCAAGTCACGTACGGTAGAGTGTCATTTGTGACTTTCTTCATTTGTAGTGGCAACATCAGATTTAAAAAAAAAAAAAAAAAGTCGTTTGTTTCGGTAATAGCATCCGCTTCAGGAATAATTCAAATCTAATAAACTTGAGTAGAAACTAAAAACCGCATAATTAAAGGCGAAAACAGTAATTATGCAACATCCAGAAATGCACTATAAATTAGCTCTGAAACACTCATAATTGTATTCATTCAGAAAACGTTTCCGAGGGTGACATTCAATTAAAAAATTATAATAATAACCAGGCTAAATGAGGTTTATGTATTTAAGAGGTTTCACTTGATTGCAGACACGTAAATAACTTTGGGAAATTTAGTGGTAAAACGGATATCATTTTTATCTGCATATTTTCGGCAATAAAGTGCCATCTGGAAGCCTCCTGGTCAAATTAATAAAAAGGAATCTTTTCTTCGCAGTATGAAGCTGTTTGTGCGATATCATCATCAATATTTACCAAGGTAAAGTCACCACAAAAAGACAATAAGCCGATTTAAAAAAAATTGTTTAGCAATTAGTAATCAGATATATTACGAGAAAAGATAAATTACATAGCAGTACGAAGATATACAAGTGATAAAAAATACTCGGATCCTCATATACGCAGATTTATTGATCATGATGGGTCTTAGAAACTTCAGGTTGCAGAAGCAGTCGACGTGGAACTGACGTACAGTCGTCAGCACAAATTCGCTGCAAGCATGCTTCTGTGATGTGGGTCGTTTTGTCTGGCAACGGTGTATGGGAACTAGTTCCCACACAGGCTTTTTGGTAACACGCTTTAAAGACGTGTTTGTAAGAATAAATACTATAAATCACCCAGAATACAATATTTCTTTATATCTGATTAGCGTAAAAATGTGCAAAAGACGACATATGAATGTTGTCGAATGGTGAAAACTCCTGTTCTCTCCCTCGTATCCATCCCTTGTCCCTCCCCACCCTCCCCTCCTCCTCCTCCTTTCCTCTCTCCCGCTATCCTTCATCTCCACTCCTCTCTCTCTCCTCCCTGTCTACCTTATATCACCCACAACGCTAATCTACGTAATAAAACCGCACTCTTTCTCTATTTCTTGTCTATTCCCTGTAACCTTTTTGCTCCTCAACATTCGAGAGTTTCATGCCATGCAACAATCTCTTTCTCCCACTCGTTACTCCACACATGATGCAGCAGTTCGAAACTTTAGCGTTTCTGATACTGCTTCGTGATTCAGTGAACAGTATGAGGAGAATGGGAACATTTTCCTAGGGAAGAGAGAGAGGTGAAGTAGGAGAGTAGGCACAAAATGTGTTTAATTTTGCCTACTGATATAATAGGCACAGACTTCCAGGCTCACTCAAAAAGCAAATACCTTAGCAAGGAATACATCACAAAGAACGAGACCTCCAATATTCCTGTATCTCCCGGCTGTTGGCAGTGACAAAGCGGTGGAGAACAGAAAGACAACTGGAGAGGAGTGGGAAGAAGACGAGGAGGGTAAGAATGGGACTAGAACAGGAAGGGAATATTGATAATAAACCTTGGATATAGTTGGTAGTACCGCAAGCAACTGGGAATAAGGCAGACTGGGTTTAAGAAAAACAGTCAAGAGAGAATTGCGATGCGCCAATCGGGTTAGTGCCGTGGATAAATGAATGAAAGGTAGAGAGTGGTGGGGAGAGGAGACAGTGGAGAGGCATGAAATTGCGTGTGGGGAGTAGGAGGGAGAGGGAGGGGTAGGGGGGGAAGCATCAGGAGGAGTAAGGGGACAGATAGGAAGGGAGTTTACACACTGTTATAATGAAAAAATACCAGAGTATTACGCTCATACATCGTTCCATAACATTCTGTCAACTCTTGCACTTTGTTACGCTAATCAATTACGGTATACAGAGAATTGTATTCTGAGGCAGGTCTCTCTAGTGCCACTTTTGAAAAAAACACATCGTTAAAGTGTATAAAAGTGTATGTGGCAACTCATCCCTTTACACTGTTGCCAGACAAAAAGGACTCGCATCATAGTAGACTTTGCAGCGAATTTATGCGGCGACTGTACAGTAAATGCCGTATTGAAATTAACTGGATTTAATTTCCAATGTGAGTCAATTTGGACTGTTTTTACAATCATCTTACCCGTTACTTCACGTAGGAAAGGTAGTTCAACTGTGAACCTTAGTTACTGATGATAGCATCCGCTTTGGGGGTAGTTCCAAGCGATGCTATTGGAGTGATGGTTGTATAAACTTAATTTGGTCGGAAATCCCTATACATATGACTTCCAAAAAACGTACACAAAAATTGATTGCGAAACTCTACCAGTTATTTCCAAAACACAGCAGACATTTCTGAGGGTGAAAAAATAACTTTTATGGCACACATAACAAGAAATTGACTGACACTAATAAAGAGCTGGCATCTGAGGTGTTTCAGAACAATAAATTTGAATTAATGTGGGGGGGGCACCGAAAAACAAAGCGAGGAAACTTCGGATGAGTATTCTTTATCTGCAGTTTAAGCCCTTTAAAATTTCATCCAGCCTCTTTACAGAATGTAAAAAAAAAAAAAAAAAAAAAAAAAAAAAAAAAAAAAAAAGAATATTTACACATTATTAAGGTTCGTGTTACACCATCATCCACATATCCTCTCATGAAAAATCTCTCAAAAATTGTGATACCTTGTAAGAAAGAATATTGATGACCTTTTGACTCCTTACGAGAAAGTATAAACTACTGCAATACCGAGATATATAACTAGTTTCCCCAGTTATACATTTATTCCTCATATCCGTAGACATGTGTTTTACATGACAGCTACAAAAAGTGGAGGTTGGAGGAACAGTGAATGAACTGTATTAATGTCGACTGGATATTGCTTCTGAATTTTTACGTTACTAACAGGGTCGTTTTTGACTTTCTTCGTTGTAGTGGTAACTTCAGATAAATGAAATGGTCAAGTTGTTTTGCTACCGTAATAGCCTCCCCTTCAGAAAAACTTCGAAACTATTGTGCTTGAGTGATCCTAACACCCGCATAATCTGACAGCGGCGAAAAACACCAGATTTGGTAACTTTCCACAAATGTACCCTAAATTCGGTGAGAAAACACTCCCAGTTGTATTTAGGAATTCATAAAATATTTGAGGAAATTCAGTATAATGAAAAAAGTCAATCAAGTGTAAATAAGGTGACGCGTAGGATGAAATCGATGCACTGGTAAAGAAGGCTGGCATTCAGGGGTTTTTAAGAACAAAGAGTTTCCTTTGATCAGAGACGTGTATAAAACGAGGAAATTTAGAGATAAAACCTGGATATTATTTTTAACTGCAGAACCATCCTAAACTGGCACCATGAGCCTCCGATCAGAACTAAAAAACGGAATATTTTCGCAATGTGACGCATCGTG
Source organism: Coenobita brevimanus (assembly GCF_032717465.1). Lineage (NCBI taxonomy): Eukaryota > Metazoa > Arthropoda > Malacostraca > Decapoda > Coenobitidae > Coenobita > Coenobita brevimanus. The sequence continues at coordinate 4,651 of NW_027643981.1, forward strand.
TCATATCATTATCCATATTTACCAAGGTAGAAATCACTCCGAAAGGCAATAAGTAGTTTTCGAGAAGTATGTTTGGGTATTGCATATCAAATATATATTATTAAAAAAAGTAAATAGCCGCACTGAGATAAACAATTTATAAACACTACTTGGTTCCTCATTTACACATTTCATTGTTCACGATGGGAATTTAAAAAAAAAATCAGGTTGCATTAGCATTGAAATGAACTGTTGTGTCTGCCTTGTTGATAATGGCTAGTTTGTTATTTCCGATGAGTCTGTTGGCCTTTTTTTTTTTTTTTTATCTTACTCGTGATTTCAAAATAAAAGGTAAACAGTTGGATTCCGATTTTTTTTTTCTATTCATATTCCCCGTGATTTCACGATCAAAGGGAAAACCATTTGTGAAGTAGTAACGGCCGAGAGCATCAGCTTGGTGCGTAGTTCAGAGCTACTTGAATGGAGTGATGGCTGAAAAAAAAAAAAAAAAAAAATCGGAATCGCTAAATATGCAACTTCCTGAAATGTCCTCAAAATTGATATGGAAAACTCCGAAAAAAATGACATTTAGTAAACATATATCAAGCAGTCGATCTATACGTAAAATGAGCTGGCATCTGAGGTGTTTAAGAACAATAAGTTTGAAATAAAGTGGGGGTCACCGAAACAAGCTAGAAACTTGGAATGAAAATTAATTTTTACCTGCAGAAGCACTTTAAAATTTCATCGACTGAATGAAAAAATATATATATTAAAAAGCATGTTTGCACATTATTAAGCTTGGTGTTACACCATTAGCCACATCTTATGGAAAAACTCTCTCAAAACTGATGTCGTGAGAAGGAATATTAATGAGATTTTGACCCTCACCTAAAAGTTTATACGAGAAAATATAAACACTTCTTCAATAGCGATATATAGCTAATAACCATGTATAACGTTATTCCTCATTTCCGTAGACATATAGTGCATGACAGCTATTAAAAGTGCAGGTTGAACGAACACTGAATGAACTGTATTATGTCCTCTGGTGATTATTTGGATTTTTATTAAACACAACTACACGATGACACTAACCTCTATCAAATAATAATAAACCCCAATACAGCCACTAAAGAAATCATAGATCCAAGAGATGACAAAACATTTCCAGCTGCATAAGCACCAGGATAATCAGAATACCGTCGAGGCATCCCATTCAACCCTAAGAAATGTTGAGGGAAGAAAGTAATATTAACTCCCAAAAACATAGTACAAAAATGAATTTTTAACCACTCAGGATTTAACGCCAACCCCGCAAAAATTCCAAAAACACCATCCATCGACAGCGCGTAGAGTGTCATTTGTGTCCTTCTTTTGTAGTGACATCATATTTAATAAAAAAAAATGGTCAAGTTGTTTGTTACGGTATTTGCACCCGCTTTAGGAAAAATTCAAATCTATCAATCTTGAGTAGAGACTAAAAACCGTATAGTTGTGGGCGAAAAGAGTAATTATGCAACTTCCAGATATGTACTCTAAATTTCCTTTGAAACACTTATAATTGTAAATAAAATTCAGAAACAATCAGTAACGACGCTAAATGAGGTAACACGTAGGATGAAATATATCACTTCTAGAGAAACCTTGCATTTAACAGGTTAAAACCCAAGGAGTTTCGTTTGATTGTAGATATGTAAATAACTGGGAAATTTAGAGGTAAAATGGATATTATTTTTATCTGAATATTTTGGTCTTTAAAGTGGCATCTTGAGCTTCCTGATGAAATTAAACGGAATATTTTCGCCGTATGACTGTTTGTGTGATATCATTATCAATATTTACCAAGGTAAAGTCACCCAAAGGCAATAAGTCGTTTACAAGATAAATGTTCAGCTATTGGTTATCAGATATATATTACTAGAAAAGAGAAGAAAAAAAATAGCAGTACTGAGATATACAACTGATAAACAATACTTCGTTCCTCATATACACAAATTTATTGTTCATGATGGGTCTTAAATATTTCGGGTTGCAGAAGAATCGATGTGATCTGCCGTGTTAAAATTAATTGGATTTTTACTCTCCGATGACTATTTTTTTTTTATTCATTGTATGTCACTTCACGAATAAAAGGTAGTTCCAATTGTCATCTAGTTACTGACGAGAGCATCCCCTTTGGGGGTAGTTGTGAAAATTTGGTCGAAATCGCTAAATATAAGACTTCCACAAACATACTCAAAACTGTTTGCGAGACATTCCCAATGATTTCCAATACTCAGCAGACATTTCTGAGGGTGAAAAACAAAAACAAAATGAAACAAAAAATCGATTGACACTTAAAGAGAGCTGGCATCTGAGGTGATTTAAAATAATAAATTTGAATTGATGTGCGGGGCACCGAAACAGGAAAGAAACTTAGAATGAATATTCTATTTTATCTGCAGAAGAAGCCCTTTAATTTTGTATCCAGCCCCCTGACTAAATGTAAAAAAAAAAAAAAAAAAAATTACACTATATGAAGGTTCTTGTTACACCATGATACATTTCCTTAGGTAAATACTCTTAAAACTGTGATACCTCATAAGAAGGAATATTGATGAGCTTTTGACTCACCCAAATATTGGTACGACAAAGTTTAATCTATTGCAATTCCGATATATATAATTAATTACCATTTATACATCTATTCCTCATAACCGTGGACATACAATGCATGACAGCAACAAAACGTGGAGGTTGGAGGAACACTGAATGAACTGTATTAATGTCGTCTGGATATTGTTCGGTTTTTTACGTCACTAACAGGGTCGTTTTTTATTTCTTCATTTGTAGTGGTAACTTCAGATAAAATGGTCAAGTTGTTTCGTTACCGTAATAGCAACCCTTTCAGAAAAATATCGAAACTATTATACTTGAGTGATCCTAACACCCGCATAATTGACGGCAAAAACACCAGATGTGCAACTTCCACAAATAGACCCAAAATTCGGTGGGAAACACTCCCAGTTGTATTTAGAATTCAGAAAACATTTCTGAGAGTGAGAAAATTAGGTATAAAGAAAATATCAGTAACAAGTGGAAATAAGGTAACACATAGGATGAAATCGATGCACTGGTAAAGAAGGCTAGTATTCAAGGGTTTTAAGGCCAAAGAGTTTCCTTTGATTCGACACGTGAAAAGAAAATGGAAATTAAGAGATAAAACGGATATTATTTTTATCTTCATAACTTAGGCTTTAAAGTGGCACCTTGAGCCTCCTGATCTAATTTAAAAAACGGAATATTTTCACATTATGAAGGTTCGTGTGATATAATCCTTATTTACTAAGGCAATATCACTCTGAAAATTTGTTTAGGTATTGGTTTTCAGATATATGTTATTAATATAAAGTAAATACATAGCCGTAATGAGATATACATTTTTTAAACACTACTTGGTTCCATATATACCCATTTTATTGTTCATGACGGGAATAAAAGAAAATCAGGTTGCACTGGCATTGAAATGAACTGTTTTGTCTGCCGTGTTGACATTAACTGGATTTGCAATTTCCGATGTGTTGGCATTTTTTTTATCTTTCACGATAAAAGGTATATCAGATTATGAAGTAGTTACGGCCGATAGCATCCGCTTGGGAGGTAGTTCAGAGTTATATTAGTGGAATGATGGTTGTAAACTTTTTTTTTTTTTTCGGAATCGCTAAATAAGCAACTTCTACAAATGTCTTCAAAATTGACTGGGAGACACCCCAAATTATATCGAAAAGTCTGAAGACATTTCTGATGGTGATAAAAATCACAATTTTGCAACATATATAAAGCAGTCGATCGACACGTAAAGAGAGTTGGCATCTTAGGTGTTTAAGAACAATAAATTTGAATTGAATTGGGGATCACCGAAACAAGATGGAAACTTCGAAGCACTTTAAAATTACATCGAGCCCCCAGACTAAATGTAAAACAAAAAATAAAAAGAATACTTGCACAATAAAGGTTCGTGTTACATCATAAGCCACGCCAAGGTAAAATGTCTCAAAACTATCATAGCTCGTGAGAAGGAATACTGATGAGATTTTGACTCACCGAAAAATGTTTACGAGAAAATATAAATATTTCTTCAATAGCGATACATAGTTAATTGCCATATTATGATATTATTCCCCATTCCTCATTTCCGTAGACATATAGTGCATGATAGCTATAAAAAGTGCAGGTTGATGGAACGCTGAATGAACTGTATTAAGTCCTCTGGTGAGTGTTTGAATTTTTACGTTATGTAGAGTGTCATCTGTGACTTTCTTCATTTGTTATGGCAATATCGATTTAAAAAAAAAATGATCAAGCTTTAGGAATAATTCATATCTATTAAACTTGAGCAGAACCTAAAAACCGCATAATTAAGGGTGGAAAGAGTAATTATACAACTGCCAATAATGTACTGTAAATTAACACTGAAACACTCATAATTGTACCTAGAGTTGAGAAAAAAATTTCCGAGTGATAAATTTGTAAAAAAAAAAAAAAAAAAAAAAATAGTAACAACTCTAAATGAGGTAACACGTAGCACGAAATCGATTCACTTCTATAGAAAGTTCTCATTAAATAGGTTTAAACCCAAGGAGCTTCGTTTGATTGCATGCATGTAAATAACTCGGAAATTTAAAGATAAAAGATATTATTATCTGCTCATCTGGGGCTTTAAAGTGGCATCTTGAGCCTCATGAAGAAATTTAAAAAAACGGAATATTTTCGCCATATGACTGTTTGCCTGATATCATTATCAATATTTACCTAGTTAAAGTTAACCCCTGAAGACAAGAAGTCGTTTACAAGAAACTTGTTTAGCTATTGATAATCAGATATATATTACTAGAAAATAGAAAATACATAGCAGTACTGAGATATACAATTGATAAACAATTCTTAGTTCCTCATATACGCAGATTTATTGTTCATGACGGATCTTTAAAATTTCAGGTTGCAGAAGCATCGACATGAACTGATGCACATGCCGTGTTCAAATTAACTGGATTCTTAATCCGGTCAATTTTATTTTTATTCATCGTACCCGTCACTTCACGAATAAAAGGTAGTTACCGACGACAGCATCCGCTTTGAGGGGTAGTTACGAACTTAATTTGGTCGAAATCGCTAAATATAAGACTTCAAAACACGAACTCAGAATTGACTGCGAAACAATCCCAATTATTTCCAAAGCTCAGCAGACATTTCTGAGGGTGAAAAAATCACATTCAGGAAACATACAACAAGCATTCGATCGACACGAAAAAAGAGCTGGCATTTGGGGTGTTTAAGAACAATACGTTTGAACTGAATGGGGGGCACCGAAACAAGCGAGAAACTTCGGATGCGTGCTCTTTTTTATCTGCAGTAGAAACATTTTAAAATTACATCTAACCTCCTGCCAAAAATAAATATATATATATATATATATATATATATATATATATATATATATATATATATATATATATATATATATATATATATATATATATATTTGTATATATATATATTGCTTGCACATTATTAAGGTTGGTGTTACACCATAATCTACATCTTATGGATAAAATCTCTCAACTATTATACCTCGTGAGATGACATTTTGACACCAAAAAATTTATGCGAGAAAATATAAAACCTACTTCAATAGCGATATGTAGCTAATTACCATTTATAACGTTATTCCTCATTTCCTTAGACATACATTGCATGACAGCCATGAAAAGTACTGGTTGAACGAACACTGAATGAATTGTGTTATGTCCTCTGGAGATTGTATGGATTTTTACAATACGTGGAGTGTCATTCTTGGCTTTCTTCATTTGCAGTGGCAACATTAAATAAAAGAAAATGGTCAGTTTTTTGTTACGTTAATAGAGTCCGCTTTATTAATAATTCAAAAATAGAGACTAAAAACCGAATAATTGAGGGCGAGAACAGTAATTATGCAACTTCCAGAAATGTACTGTAAATTTGCTTTGAAATACTCATAATTGTACCTAGAGCTCAGAAAAAATTTCCAAGGATGACAAATTTGTCAAAAAAAAAAAAAAAAATCTAACGTCTCTAAATGAGGTAACATGTAGGACGAAATCGATTCATATTTATAGAAAGCTATCATTTAAGAGGTTTAAAATTATGGATTATCTTTTGATTGCAGACATAAATAACTTGGAAATTTAAAAATAAAACGCATATTGTCGTTATCTGCTCATCTTGGGCTTTAAAGTGGCATCTGCAGCCTCGTGATCAAATTTAAAAAATGGAATATTTACGCCGTATGAAGGTTCGTGCCATATTATCCATATTTACCAAAGTAAAATCACTTCGGAAGGCAAAAAATTGTATACGAGAAAATTGTTTAGGCATTGGTTATCAGATATATATTATTAAGAAAAAGTAAATACATAGTTGTACTGAGATATACAACTTATAAACAGTACTTGGTTTCTCATACACCCATTTTATTGTTCATGATGGGCATAAAAAAATCAGGTTGCATTAATATTGAAATGTACTGCTCTGTTTGCCGCGTTGATATTCAACTGGATTTGAAAATTCCGATGAGTCTGTTGGCTTTATTTATTACTCATATAACCCATTATTTCACGATAAAAGGTATATCCAACTGTGAAGTAGTTACGGCAGATAGCATTAGCTTTGGGGGTAGTTTAGAACTATTTTACCAGAGTGATGGCTGTGAAACTTATTTTTGGTCGTAATCGCTAAATATGCGACTTCCGCAAATGTACTCAAAATTGATTGGCAGAAACTCCCAATTTTTTCGAAGAGTCTGAAGACATTTGTGAGGATGAAAAAAACAAAAACAGGAAACAATCAATCGATCGACACGTAAAGAGATCTGCCATCTGAGGTCTGTAAGACCAATAAGTCTGAATTGAAGAAGGGGATCACCGAAACAAGGGAGAAACTTCGAATGAACATTCTTTTTAATCAGCAGTAGCAGTACTTTAAATTTATATCGAGCCCCCTGATTGAACGTAAAAAAATATATATATTTGCACATTATGATGGTTCGTGTTGCACCATAAGCCACATTTCCCTGGGTATAATCTCTCAAAACTGTGATACCTTGTGAGAAGGAATATTGATGAGCTTTTGACTCACCTAAAACTTTATTCGAGAAAATATAAACAATATTGCAATACCGATATAGAGTTAATTACAATTTATAACGTTATTCATCATTTCCGTTGACATATAGTGCATGACAGCTATAAAAAGTGCAGGATGAAAGAACACTGAATGAATTGTATTGTTTGGATTTTTACGTAACGTAGATTGATTTTCATTTCTAGTGGCAGCATCATA
>NW_027643982.1:0-10000 GCF_032717465.1 Coenobita brevimanus
CCAACCCACTCATTCCAACCATCCAACCAACCCACCCACCCCAACCAACCAACACCAACCAACCAACCAACACCAAACAACACCAACCAACCAACACCAAGCATCAAACCCTCACCAACCAACACCAACCAACCAACCCACACACCCAACCAACCCACTCACCCCAACCAACCAACCAACACCAACCAACGAACCCCAACCAACCAACCAACACCAACCAGCCAACCAACCCACACCAACCAACCAACCAACGAACCCCAACCAACCAACCAACACCAACCAGCCAACCAACCCACACCTACAAACCAACACCAACCAGCCAACCAACCCACACCAACCAACCAACACCAACCAACCAACCCACACCAACCAACCAACCAACCCACATCAACCAACCAACCAACACCAACCAACCGACACCAACCAACCAACACCAACCAACCAACACCAACCAACCAACCAACACCAACCAACCAACACCAACCAACCAACACCAACCAACCAACCAACACCAACCAACCAACCAACACCAACCAACCAACACCAACCAACCAACCAACCAACACCAACCAACCAACCAACACCAACCAACCAACCAACACCAACCAACCAACCAACATCAACCAACCAACCAACATCAACCAACCAACCAACATCAACCAACCAACCAACATCAACCAACCAACAAACATCAACCAACCAACCAACATCAACCAACCAACCAACATCAACCAACCAACCAACATCAACCAACCAACCAACATCAACCAACCAACCAACACCAACCAACCAACCAACACCAACCAACCAACCAACACCAACCAACCAACCAACACCAACCAACCAACACCAACCAACCAACACCAACCAACCAACACCAACCAACCAACCAACACCAACCAACCAACCAACACCAACCAACCAACATCAACCAACCAACCAACATCAACCAACCAACCAACATCAACCAACCAACCAACACCAACCAACCAACCAACACCAACCAACCAACCAACCAACCAACCAACACCAACCAACCAACCAACACCAACCAACCAACCAACACCAACCAACCAACCCACACCAACCAACCAACCAACACCAACCAACCAACACCAACCAACCAACCAACACCAACCAACCAACATCAACCAACCAACCAACCAACCAACCAACATCAACCAACCAACCAACCAACCAACCAACACCAACCAACCAACCAACACCAACCAACCAACATCAACCAACCAACCAACATCAACCAACCAACCAACACCAACCAACCAACCAACACCAACCAACAAACCCATGCCAACCAACCAACACCAACCAACCAACCAACACCAACCAACCAACCAACACCAACCAACCAACATCAACCAACCAACCAACACCAACCAACCAACCCATGCCAACCAACCAACACCAACCAACCAACACCAACCAACCAACCAACCAACCAACACCAACCAACCAACACCAACCAACCAACACCAACCAACCAACACCAACCAACCAACCAACCAACACCAACCAACCAACCAACCAAAAAACATCAACCAACCAACCAACACCAACCAACCAACCAACACCAACCAACCAACATCAACCAACCAACCAACATCAACCAACCAACCAACACCAACCAACATCAACCAACCAACCAACATCAACCAACCAACCAACATCAACCAACCAACCCAACCAACCAACCAACACCAACCAACCAAACAACCAACCAACCAACACCAACCAACCAACACCAACCAACCAACCAACACCAACCAACCAACCCACACCAACCAACCAACCAACACCAACCAACCAACCAACACCAACCAACCAACATCAACCAACCAACCAACATCAACCAACCAACCAACATCAACCAACCAACCAACATCAACCAACCAACCAACACCAACCAACCAACCAACATCAACCAACCAACCAACACCAACCAACCAACCAACACCAACCAACCAACCAACACCAACCAACACCAACCAACCAACCAACACCAACCAACCAACCAACACCAACCAACCAACACCAACCAACACCAACCAACCAACCAACACCAACCAACCAACATCAACCAACCAACCAACACCAACCAACCAACCAACACCAACCAACCAACCAACACCAACCAACCAACACCAACCAACCAACACCAACCAACCAACCAACATCAACCAACCAACCAACACCAACCAACCAACATCAACCAACCAACCAACACCAACCAACATCAACCAACCAACCAACACCAACCAACCAACATCAACCAACCAACCAACACCAACCAACCAACCAACACCAACCAACCAACCCCAACCACCAACCAACACCAACCAACCAACCCCAACCACAAACCAGAACCAACCAACAAACCCCAACCACCAACCAACACCAACAAACCAACCAACCAACCCACCCCAACCAACCAACCCACCCCAACCAACCAACCCACCCCAACCAACCAACCCACCCCAACCAACCAACCAACCAAACAATCAACCAGCCAACCCAACCAATCAACCAACCAACCCCAACCAATCAACCAACCAACCCCAACCAACCAACCAATGCCAACCAACCACCAACCCACCCCTACCAACCAACCAACGCCAACCAACCAAACCACACCAACCAACCAACCCACACTAACCAACCAACCCACACTAACCAACCAACCCACAACAACCAACCAACCAACACCAACCAACCACCAACCATCCAACCAACCAACCCACCCCAACCAACCAAAACACCAACCAACCAACCAACACCAACCAACCAACCAACACCAACCAACCAACACCAACCAACCAACCAACCCCAACCAACCAACCAACACCAACCAACCAACCCACTCATTCCAACCATCCAACCAACCCACCCACCCCAACCAACAAACACCAACCAACCAACCAACACCAACCAAACCCACTCACCCCAACCAACCAACCAACACCAACCAACCAACCCACCACCAACCAACCAACCAACCCACCCCAACCAACCAACCAACACCAACCAACGAACCCCAACCAACCAACCAACACCAACCAACACCAACCAACCAACCAACGAACCCCAACCAACTAACCAACACAAACCAGCCAACCAACCCACACCTACCAACCAACACCAACCAACCAACCAACCAACACCAACCAACCAACACCAACCAACCAACCAACACCAACCAACCAACCAACCAACACCAACCAACCAACCAACACCAACCAACCAACCAACCAACACCAACCAACCAACACCAACCAACCAACCAACCAACACCAACCAACCAACACCAACCAACCAACACCAACCAACCAACACCAACCAACCAACCAACACCAACCAACCAACCAACCAACCAACCAACCAACACCAACCAACCAACCAACACCAACCAACCAACCAACACCAACCAACCAACCAACACCAACCAACCAACATCAACCAACCAACCAACACCAACCAACCAACATCAACCAACCAACCAACATCAACCAACCAACCAACATCAACCAACCAACCAACATCAACCAACCAACCAACATCAACCAACCAACCAACACCAACCAACCAACCAACACCAACCAACCAACCAACACCAACCAACCAACACCAACCAACCAACCAACACCAACCAACCAACCAACACCAACCAACCAACCATCAACCAACCAACACCAACCAACCAACACCAACCAACCAACCAACACCAACCAACCAACACCAACCAACCAAACCAACCAACCAACACCAACCAACCAACCAACACCAACCAACCAACCAACACCAACCAACCAACCAACACCAACCAACCAACATCAACCAACCAACCAACACCAACCAACCAACATCAACCAACCAACACCAACCAACCAACATCAACCAACCAACCAACATCAACCAACCAACCAACACCAACCAACCAACATCAACCAACCAACCAACACCAACCAACCAACCAACACCAACCAACCAACCCACACCAACCAACCAACCAACACCAACCAACCAACATCAACCAACCAACCAACACCAACCAACCAACATCAACCAACCAACCAACATCAACCAACCAACACCAACCAACCAACATCAACCAACCAACCAACCAACCAACCAACACCAACCAACCAACCAACACCAACCAACCAACATCAACCAACCAACCAACACCAACCAACCAACCCCAACCAACCAACCAACACCAACCAACCAACCCACCAACCAACCAACACCAACCAACCAACCAACACCAACCAACCAACCAACACCAACCAACCAACCAACACCAACCAACCAACATCAACCAACCAACCAACACCAACCAACCAACCCACCAACCAACCAACACCAACCAACCAACCAACCAACCAACCAACACCAACCAACCAACACCAACCAACCAACCAACACCAACCAACCAACCAACACCAACCAACCAACATCAACCAACCAACCAACACCAACCAACCAACCAACCAACATCAACCAACCAACCAACACCAACCAACCAACATCAACCAACCAACCAACATCAACCAACCAACCAACACCAACCAACCAACATCAACCAACCAACCAACACCAACCAACCAACCCACCAACCAACCAACACCAACCAACCAACCAACACCAACCAACCAACACCAACCAACCAACACCAACCAACCAACCAACACCAACCAACCAACCAACACCAACCAACCAACCAACACCAACCAACCAACATCAACCAACCAACCAACATCAACCAACCAACCAACACCAACCAACCAACCAACACCAACCAACCAACCAACACCAACCAACACCAACCAACCAACCAACACCAACCAACCAACCAACACCAACCAACCAACACCAACCAACACCAACCAACCAACCAACACCAACCAACCAACACCAACCAACCAACCATCAACCAACCAACCAACACCAACCAACCAACCAACATCAACCAACCAACCAACATCAACCAACCAACCAACATCAACCAACCAACCAACATCAACCAACCAACCAACATCAACCAACCAACCAACACCAACCAACACCAACCAACCAACATCAACCAACCAACACCAACCAACCAACCAACACCAACCAACCAACCAACACCAACCAACCAACACCAACCAACCAACCAATAACAACCATCAACCAACCAACCAATAACAACCAACATCAACCAACCAACCAACACCAACCAACCAACATCAACCAACCAACCAACACCAACCAACCAACCAACACCAACCAACCAACATCAACCAACCAACCAACACCAACCAACCAACCAACACCAACCAACCAACATCAACCAACCAACCATCAACCAACCAACCATCAACCAACCAGCCATCAACCAACCAACCATCAACCAACCACCCCACGCCAACCAACCAACACCAACCAACCAACCAACACCAACCAACCAACCAACATCAACCAACCAACCAACACCAACCAACCAACCAACACCAACCAACCAACACCAACCAACCAACACCAACCAACCAACCAACACCAACCAACCAACCAACACCAACCAACCAACCAACACCAACCAACCAACCACCAACCAACCAACACCAACCAACCAACCAACCAACACCAACCAACCAACACCAACCAACACCAACCAACCAACCAACACCAACCAACCAACACCAACCAACCAACACCAACCAACCAACCAACACCAACCAACCAACACCAACCAACCAACATCAACCAACCAACACCAACCAACCCCAACCAACCAACCAACACCAACCAACCAACACCAACCAACCAACACCAACCAACCAACCAACACCAACCAACCAACACCAACCAACACCAACCAACCAACCAACACCAACCAACCAACCCATGCCAACCAACCAACCAACACCAACCAACCAACACCAACCAACCAACACCAACCAACCAACCAACACCAACCAACCAACCAACACCAACCAACCAACCAACACCAACCAACCAACCAACACCAACCAACCAACACCAACCAACCAACCAACACCAACCAACCAACCAACACCAACCAACCAACCCACACCAACCAACCAACCAACACCAACCAACCAACACCAACCAACCAACACCAACCAACCAACACCAACCAACCAACACCAACCAACCAACCAACACCAACCAACCAACCAACACCAACCAACCAACCAACACCAACCAACCAACACCAACCAACCAACACCAACCAACCAACATCAACCAACCAACCAACCAACACCAACCAACCAACCAACACCAACCAACACCAACCAACCAACCAACACCAACCAACCAACCAACACCAACCAACACCAACCAACCAACACCAACCAACCAACCAACACCAACCAACCAACACCAACCAACCAACACCAACCAACCAACATCAACCAACCAACCAACATCAACCAACCAACCAACATCAACCAACCAACCAACATCAACCAACCAACACCAACCAACCAACACCAACCAACCAACCAACACCAACCAACCAACCAACACCAACCAACCAACACCAACCAACCAACACCAACCAACCAACCAACACCAACCAACCAACCAACACCAACCAACCAACCAACACCAACCAACCAACACCAACCAACCAACCAACACCAACCAACCAACACCAACCAACCAACATCAACCAACCAACCAACACCAACCAACCAACCAACACCAACCAACCAACCAACACCAACCAACCAACACCAACCAACCAACACCAACCAACCAACACCAACCAACCAACCAACCAACCAACACCAACCAACCAACCAACACCAACCAACCAACACCAACCAACCAACCAACACCAACCAACCAACCAACACCAACCAACCAACACCAACCAACCAACCAACACCAACCAACCAACACCAACCAACCAACCAACCAACCAACCAACCAACCAACCAACACCAACCAACCAACACCAACCAACCAACCAACACCAACCAACCAACCCACCAACCAACCAACACCAACCAACCAACCAACACCAACCAACCAACACCAACCAACCAACCCACACCACCAACCAACCAACACCAACCAACCAACCAACACCAACCAACCAACATCAACCAACCAACCAACACCAACCAACCAACATCAACCAACCAACCAACACCAATCACCCAACCAACACCAACCAACCAACCAACACCAACCAACCAACCAACACCAACCAACCAACCAACACCAACCAACCAACACCAACCAACCAACCACCAACCAACCATCAACCAACCAACACCAACCAACCAACCAACACCAACCAACCAACCAACACCAACCAACCAACACCAACCAACCAACACCAACCAACCAACACCAACCAACCAACACCAACCAACCAACACCAACCAACCAACCAACACCAACCAACCAACACCAACCAACCAACCAAACACCAACCAACCAACACCAACCAACCAACATCAACCAACCAACCAACACCAACCAACCAAACATCAACCAACCAACACCAACCAACCAACCAACACCAACCAACCAACCAACACCAACCAACCAACACCAACCAACCAACACCAACCAACCAACCAACACCAACCAACCAACCAACCCAACCAACACCAACCAACCAACACCAACCAACCAACCAACACCAACCAACCAACACCAAATAACCAACCAACACCAACCAACCAACCAACACCAACCAACCAACCAACACCAACCAACCAACACCAACCAACCAACCAACACCAACCAACCAACCAACACCAACCAACCAACCAACACCAACCAACCAACCAACACCAACCAACCAACCAACACCAACCAACCAACCAACACCAACCAACCAACACCAACCAACCAACACCAACCAACACCAACACCAACCAACCAACCAACACCAACCAACACCAACACCAACCAACCAACCAACACCAACCAACCAACCAACATCAACCAACCAACACCAACCAACCAACACCAACCAACCAACCAACAACCAACCAACACCAACCAACCAACACCAACCAACCAACCAACAACCAACCAACACCAACCAACCAACATCAACCAACCAACCAACATCAACCAACCAACCAACATCAACCAACCAACAACAACCAACCAACACCAACCAACCAACATCAACCAACCAACCAACACCAACCAACCAACCAACACAACCAACCAACCAACATCAACCAACCAACCAACACCAACCAACCAACCAACACCAACCAACCAACATCAACCAACCAACCAACACCAACCAACCAACCCACCAACCAACCAACACCAACCAACCAACCAACACCAACCAACCAACCAACACCAACCAACCAACACCAACCAACCAACCAACACCAACCAACCAACATCAACCAACCAACACCAACCAACCAACCAACACCAACCAACCAACATCAACCAACCAACCAACCAACACCAACCAACCAACCAACCAACCAACCAACACCAACCAACCAACCAACACCAACCAACCAACACCAACCAACCAACATCAACCAACCAACCAACACCAACCAACCAACCAACACCAACCAACCAACCAACACCAACCAACCAACCAACAACCAACCAACACCAACCAACCAACACCAACCAACCAACACCAACCAACCAACCAACACCAACCAACCAACCAACACCAACCAACCAACCAACACCAACCAACCAACACCAACCAACCAACACCAACCAACCAACCAACACCAACCAACCAACACCAACCAACCAACCAACCAACCAACCAACATCAACCAACCAACCAACCAACCAACCAACATCAACCAACCAACCAACACCAACCAACCAACACCAACCAACCAACACCAACCAACCAACCAACATCAACCAACCAACACCAACCAACCAACCAACACCAACCAACCAACCAACACCAACCAACCAACACCAACCAACCAACCAACACCAACCAACCAACCCAACCAACCAACACCAACCAACCAACCCACACCAACCAACCAACCAACACCAACCAACCAACACCAACCAACCAACCAACCAACCAACCAACACCAACCAACCAACCAACATCAACCAACCAACCAACACCAACCAACCAACACCAACCAACCAACACCAACCAACCAACCAACACCAACCAACCAACCAACACCAACCAACCAACCCACACCAACCAACATCAACCAACCAACCAACACCAACCAACCAACATCAACCAACCAACCAACACCAACCAACCAACCAACACCAACCAACCAACCAACACCAACCAACCAACCAACCAACCAACCAACACCAACCAACCAACCAACCAACCAACCAACACCAACCAACCAACCAACATCAACCAACCAACCAACATCAACCAACCAACCAACATCAACCAACCAACCAACACCAACCAACCCACACCAACCAACCAACCAACATCAACCAACCAACCCACCAACCAACCAACACCAACCAACCAACCAACATCAACCAACCAACCCACCAACCAACCAACACCAACCAACCAACACCAACCAACCAACCAACACCAACCAACCAACACCAACCAACCAACCAACACCAACCAACCAACCAACACCAACCAACCAACCAACACCAACCAACCAACCCAACCAACCAACATCAACCAACCAACCAACACCAACCAACCAACATCAACCAACCAACCAACACCAACCAACCAACCAACACCAACCAACCAACACCAACCAACCAACCAACACCAACCAACCAACCAACACCAACCAACCAACACCAACCAACCAACATCAACCAACCAACCAACATCAACCAACCAACATCAACCAACCAACCAACCAACCAACCAACACCAACCAACCAACACCAACCAACCAACACCAACCAACCAACACCAACCAACCAACACCAACCAACCAACCAACACCAACCAACCAACATCAACCAACCAACCAACATCAACCAACCA
>NW_027643982.1:15000-37500 GCF_032717465.1 Coenobita brevimanus
ACCAACCCCAACCAACCAATGCCAACCAACCAAACCAACCAACCAACCAACCAACACCAACCAACCAACCAACACCAACCAACCAACCCACAACAACCAACCAACCAACACCAACCAACCAACCAAACAACAACCAACCAACCAACACCAACCAACCAACACCAACCAACCAACCAACCAACCAACCAACCAACACCAACCAACCAACACCAACCAACCAACCAACCCCAACCAACCAACCAACACCAACCAACCAACCCACCACCAACCAACCAACCAACCAACCAACACCAACCAACCAACACCAACCAACCAACCAACACCAACCAACCAACCCCAACCAACCAACCAACACCAACCAACCAACCCACACCAACCAACCAACCAACGAACCCCAACCAACTAACCAACACCAACCAACCAACCAACCAACACCAACCAAACCAACCACCAACCAACCAACCAACACCAACCAACCAACCAACACCAACCAACCAACCAATACCAACCAACCAACACCAACCAACCAACCCACACCAACCAACCAACACCAACCAACCAACCAACACCAACCAACCAACCAACCAACATCAACCAACCAACCAACACCAACCAACCAACCAACCAACAACACCAACCAACCAACACCAACCAACCAACACCAACCAACCAACCAACACCAACCAACCAACACCAACCAACCAACCAACCAACCAACCAACACCAACCAACCAACCAACCAACCAACCAACACCAACCAACCAACCAACCCACACCAACCAACCAACCAACACCAACCAACCAACCAACACCAACCAACCAACCAACACCAACCAACCAACATCAACCAACCAACCAACACCAACCAACCAACATCAACCAACCAACCAACATCAACCAACCAACCAACATCAACCAACCAACCAACATCAACCAACCAACCAACATCAACCAACCAACCAACACCAACCAACCAACCAACACCAACCAACCAACCAACATCAACCAACCAACACCAACCAACCAACCAACACCAACCAACCAACCAACACCAACCAACCAACCAACACCAACTAACCAAACATCACCAACCAACACCAACCAACCAACACCAACCAACCAACCAACCAACCAACCAACACCAACCAACCAACACCAACCAACCAACCAACACCAACCAACCAACCAACACCAACCAACCAACATCAACCAACCAACCAACACCAACCAACCAACATCAACCAACCAACATCAACCAACCAACCAACACCAACCAACCAACATCAACCAACCAACCAACACCAACCAACCAACATCAACCAACCAACATCAACCAACCAACCAACACCAACCAACCAACCAACACCAACCAACCAACCCAGACCAACCAACCAACCAACACCAACCAACCAACATCAACCAACCAACCAACACCAACCAACCAACATCAACCAACCAACCAACATCAACCAACCAACACCAACCAACCAACATCAACCAACCAACCAACCAACCAACCAACACCAACCAACCAACCAACCAACATCAACCAACCAACCAACATCAACCAACCAACCAACACCAACCAACCAACCCACATCAACCAACCAACCCACCAACCAACCAACACCAACCAACCAACCAACACCAACCAACCAACCAACACCAACCAACCAACATCAACCAACCAACCAACACCAACCAACCAACCCACCAACCAACCAACACCAACCAACCAACCAACCAACCAACACCAACCAACCAACACCAACCAACCAACCAACACCAACCAACCAACCAACACCAACCAACCAACATCAACCAACCAACCAACACCAACCAACCAACCAACCAACATCAACCAACCAACCAACATCAACCAACCAACCAACACCAACCAACCAACATCAACCAACCAACCAACATCAACCAACCAACCAACATCAACCAACCAACATCAACCAACCAACCAACATCAACCAACCAACACCAACCAACCAACACCAACCAACCAACCAACACCAACCAACCAACACCAACCAACCAACACCAACCAACCAACCAACACCAACCAACCAACCAACACCAACCAACCAACCAACACCAACCAACCAACATCAACCAACCAACCAACATCAACCAACCAACCAACACCAACCAACCAACCAACACCAACCAACCAACCAACACCAACCAACACCAACCAACCAACCAACACCAACCAACCAACCAACACCAACCAACCAACACCAACCAACACCAACCAACCAACCAACACCAACCAACCAACATCAACCAACCAACCAACATCAACCAACCAACCAACATCAACCAACCAACCAACATCAACCAACCAACCAACATCAACCAACCAACCAACATCAACCAACCAACCAACATCAACCAACCAACCAACACCAACCAACCAACACCAACCAACACCAACCAACCAACATCAACCAACCAACCAACATCAACCAACCAACCAACACCAACCAACCAACACCAACCAACCAACATCAACCAACCAACCAATAACAACCATCAACCAACCAACCAATAACAACCAACATCAACCAACCTACCAACACCAACCAACCAACATCAACCAACCAACATCAACCAACCAACCAACACCAACCAACCAACCAACACCAACCAACCAACATCAACCAACCAACCATCAACCAACCAACCATCAACCAACCAACCATCAACCAACCAACCATCAACCAACCAACCAACACCAACCAACCAACACCAACCAACCAACCAACACCAACCAACCAACCAACACCAACCAACCAACCAACACCAACCAACCAACCAACCAACACCAACCAACCAACACCAACCAACCAACCAACACCAACTAACCAAACATCACCAACCAACCAACCAACACCAACCAACCAACCACCAACCAACCAACACCAACCAACCAACCAACACCAACCAACCAACACCAACCAACACCAACCAACCAACCAACACCAACCAACCAACACCAACCAACCAACACCAACCAACCAACCAACACCAACCAACCAACACCAACCAACCAACATCAACCAACCCTCGCCAACAAACCAACCCACACCAACCAACCAACACCAACCAACCAACACCAACCAACCAACCAACACCAACCAACCAACACCAACCAACATCAACCAACCAACCAACACCAACCAACCAACCCACCAACCAACCAACCAACACCAACCAACCAACACCAACCAACCAACACCAACCAACCAACCAACACCAACCAACCAACCAACACCAACCAACCAACCAACACCAACCAACCAACCAACACCAACCAACCAACACCAACCAACCAACCAACACCAACCAACCAACCAACACCAACCAACCAACCAACACCAACCAACCAACCAACACCAACCAACCAACACCAACCAACCAACACCAACCAACCAACACCAACCAACCAACACCAACCAACCAACACCAACCAACCAACCAACACCAACCAACCAACACCAACCAACCAACCAACACCAACCAACCAACACCAACCAACCAACACCAACCAACCAACATCAACCAACCAACCAACCAACACCAACCAACCAACCAACACCAACCAACACCAACCAACAACCAACACCAACCAACCAACCAACACCAACCAACACCAACCAACCAACATCAACCAACCAACCAACCAACACCAACCAACCAACACCAACCAACCAACACCAACCAACCAACATCAACCAACCAACCAACATCAACCAACCAACCAACATCAACCAACCAACCAACATCAACCAACCAACACCAACCAACCAACACCAACCAACCAACCAACACCAACCAACCAACCAACACCAACCAACCAACACCAACCAACCAACATCAACCAACCAACCAACACCAACCAACCAACACCAACCAACCAACCAACACCAACCAACCAACATCAACCAACCAACATCAACCAACCAACCAACACCAACCAACCAACCAACCAACACCAACCAACCAACCAACACCAACCAACCAACACCAACCAACCAACCAACACCAACCAACCAACATCAACCAACCAACCAACCAACCAACCAACATCAACCAACCAACCAACCAACCAACCAACACCAACCAACCAACATCAACCAACCAACCAACATCAACCAACCAACCCACCAACCAACCAACACCAACCAACCAACCAACACCAACCAACCAACACCAACCAACCAACCAACACCAACCAACCAACCAACACCAACCAACCAACCAACACCAACCAACCAACATCAACCAACCAACCAACACCAACCAACCAACATCAACCAACACCAACCAACACCAACCAACCAACCAACCAACCAACACCAACCAACCAACCAACACCAACCAACCAACCAACACCAACCAACCAACACCAACCAACCAACCACCAACCAACCAACATCAACCAACCAACCAACACCAACCAACCAACACCAACCAACCAACACCAACCAACCAACACCAACCAACCAACCAACACCAACCAACCAACACCAACCAACCAACCAAACACCAACCAACCAACACCAACCAACCAACATCAACCAACCAACCAACACCAACCAACCAAACATCAACCAACCAACACCAACCAACCAACCAACACCAACCAACCAACCAACACCAACCAACCAACACCAACCAACCAACACCAACCAACCAACCAACACCAACCAACACCAACCAACCAACCAACACCAACCAACCAACCCACCAACCAACCAACCAACACCAACCAACCAACACCAACCAACCAACCAACACCAACCAACCAACCAACACCAACCAACCAACCAACACCAACCAACCAACACCAACCAACCAACCAACACCAACCAACCAACCAACACCAACCAACCAACCAACACCAACCAACCAACCAACACCAACCAACCAACCAACACCAACCAACCAACCAACACCAACCAACCAACACCAACCAACCAACACCAACCAACCAACCAACACCAACCAACCAACCAACACCAACCAACCAACATCAACCAACCAACCAACATCAACCAACCAACCCACCAACCAACCAACACCAACCAACCAACCAACACCAACCAACCAACACCAACCAACCAACACCAACCAACCAACATCAACCAACCAACCAACACCAACCAACCAACATCAACCAACCAACCAACACCAACCAACCAACCAACATCAACCAACCAACCCACCAACCAACCAACACCAACCAACCAACATCAACCAACCAACCAACACCAACCAACCAACCAACCAACACCAACCAACCAACCAACCCACACCAACCAACCAACATCAACCAACCAACCAACACCAACCAACCAACCAACACCAACCAACATCAACCAACCAACCAACCAACCAACCAACACCAACCAACCAACCAACACCAACCAACCAACCAACACCAACCAACCAACACCAACCAACCAACACCAACCAACCAACCAACACCAACCAACCAACATCAACCAACCAACACCAACCAACCAACCAACACCAACCAACCAACATCAACCAACCAACACCAACCAACCAACCAACCAACACCAACCAACCAACCAACCAACCAACACCAACCAACCAACCAACCAACCAACACCAACCAACCAACCAACACCAACCAACCAACATCAACCAACCAACCAACATCAACCAACCAACCAACACCAACCAACCAACCAACACCAACCAACCAACACCAACCAACCAACACCAACCAACCAACACCAACCAACCAACCAACACCAACCAACCAACACCAACCAACCAACACCAACCAACCAACACCAACCAACCAACCAACACCAACCAACCAACATCAACCAACCAACCAACACCAACCAACCAACCAACACCAACCAACCAACCAACACCAACCAACCAACACCAACCAACCAACCAACACCAACCAACCAACACCAACCAACCAACACCAACCAACCAACACCAACCAACCAACCAACACCAACCAACCAACCAACACCAACCAACCAACCAACACCAACCAACCAACACCAACCAACCAACCCAGACCAACCAACCAACATCAACCAACCATCATCAACCAACCAACCAACTTCAACCAACCAACATCAACCAACCAACCAACTTCAACCAACCAACATCAACCAACCAACCAACATCAACCAACCAACCCATGCCAACCAACCAACACCAACCAACCAACCCACATCAACCAACCAACCCATGCCAACCAACCAACACCAACCAACCAACCAACACCAACCAACCAACACCAACCAACCAACCAACACCAACCAACCAACCAACACCAACCAACACCAACCAACCAACCCACACCAACCAACCAACCAACACCAACCAACCATCATCAACCAACCAACCAACCAACCAACCAACATCAACCAACCAACCAACATCAACCAACCAACCAACATCAACCAACCAACACCAACCAACCAACACCAACCAACCAACCAACACCAACCAACCAACCAACACCAACCAACCAACCCACACCAACCAACACCAACCAACCAACCAACACCAACCAACCAACATCAACCAACCAACCAACACCAACCAACCAACCAACACCAACCAACCAACCAACCAACATCAACCAACCAACCAACACCAACCAACCAACACCAACCAACCAACCAACACCAACCAACCAACACCAACCAACCAACATCAACCAACCAACATCAACCAACCAACCAACCAAAACCAACCAACCAACCAAAACCAACCCACACCAACCATCAAACATCACCAACCAACCAACCAACACCAACCAACACCAACCAACCAACATCAACCAACCAACCAACCAACACCAACCAACCAACACCAACCAACCAACACCAACCAACCAACATCAACCAACCAACCAACATCAACCAACCAACCAACATCAACCAACCAACCAACATCAACCAACCAACCAACATCAACCAACCAACCAACATCAACCAACCAACCCACACCAACCAACACCAACCAACCAACCAACACCAACCAACCAACCAACACCAACCAACCAACACCAACCAACCAACACCAACCAACCAACCAACACCAACCAACCAACCAACACCAACCAACCAACCAACACCAACCAACCAACACCAACCAACCAACATCAACCAACCAACCAACACCAACCAACCAACACCAACCAACCAACCAACACCAACCAACCAACACCAACCAACCAACCAACACCAACCAACCAACCAACACCAACCAACCAACATCAACCAACCAACCAACCAACCAACCAACATCAACCAACCAACCAACCAACCAACCAACACCAACCAACCAACATCAACCAACCAACCAACATCAACCAACCAACCCACCAACCAACCAACACCAACCAACCAACACCAACCAACCAACACCAACCAACCAACCACCAACCAACCAACACCAACCAACCAACCAACACCAACCAACCAACATCAACCAACCAACCAACACCAACCAACCAACATCAACCAACCAACCAACACCAACCAACCAACCAACACCAACCAACCAACCAACACCAACCAACCAACCAACACCAACCAACCAACCAACACCAACCAACCAACACCAACCAACCAACCACCAACCAACCAACATCAACCAACCAACCAACACCAACCAACCAACCAACACCAACCAACCAACACCAACCAACCAACACCAACCAACCAACCAACACCAACCAACCAACACCAACCAACCAACCAACACCAACCAACCAACATCAACCAACCAACACCAACCAACCAACACCAACCAACCAAACATCAACCAACCAACCAACCAACCAACCAACACCAACCAACCAACCAACACCAACCAACCAACACCAACCAACCAACACCAACCAACCAACCAACACCAACCAACCAACCAACCCAACCAACACCAACCAACCAACCAACCAACCAACCAACCAACACCAACCAACCAACCACCAACCAACCAACCAACACCAACCAACCAACACCAACCAACCAACCAACACCAACCAACCAACCAACCAAAACCAACCAACCAACCAACCAACCAACCAACCAACACCAACCAACCAACCAACACCAACCAACCAACCAACACCAACCAACCAACCAACACCAACCAACCAACACCAACCAACCAACACCAACCAACCAACCAACACCAACCAACCAACCAACACCAACCAACCAACATCAACCAACCAACCAACATCAACCAACCAACCCACCAACCAACCAACACCAACCAACCAACCAACACCAACCAACCAACACCAACCAACCAACACCAACCAACCAACACCAACCAACCAACATCAACCAACCAACCAACACCAACCAACCAACATCAACCAACCAACCAACATCAACCAACCAACCCACATCAACCAACCAACCCACCAACCAACCAACACCAACCAACCAACATCAACCAACCAACCAACACCAACCAACCAACCAACCAACACCAACCAACCAACCAACCAACACCAACCAACCAACATCAACCAACCAACCAACACCAACCAACCAACCAACACCAACCAACATCAACCAACCAACCACCAACCAACCAACACCAACCAACCAACACCAACCAACCAACCAACACCAACCAACCAACCAACACCAACCAACCAACATCAACCAACCAACACCAACCAACCAACCAACACCAACCAACCAACATCAACCAACCAACACCAACCAACCAACCAACACCAACCAACCAACCAACCAACCAACACCAACCAACCAACCAACCAACCAACACCAACCAACCAACCAACACCAACCAACCAACATCAACCAACCAACCAACATCAACCAACCAACCAACACCAACCAACCAACCAACACCAACCAACCAACACCAACCAACCAACACCAACCAACCAACACCAACCAACCAACCAACACCAACCAACCAACACCAACCAACCAACACCAACCAACCAACACCAACCAACCAACCAACACCAACCAACCAACATCAACCAACCAACACCAACCAACCAACCAACACCAACCAACCAACATCAACCAACCAACCAACACCAACCAACCAACCAACACCAACCAACCAACCAACACCAACCAACCAACACCAACCAACCAACCAACACCAACCAACCAACACCAACCAACCAACACCAACCAACCAACACCAACCAACCAACACCAACCAACCAACCAACACCAACCAACCAACCAACACCAACCAACCAACCAACACCAACCAACCAACACCAACCAACCAACACCAACCAACCAACACCAACCAACCAACATCAACCAACCAACCAACCAACCAACCAACATCAACCAACCAACCAACCAACCAACCAACATCAACCAACCAACCAACATCAACCAACCAACCCACGCCAACCAACCAACACCAACCAACCAACCAACATCAACCAACCAACACCAACCAACCAACACCAACCAACCAACCAACACCAACCAACCAACACCAACCAACCAACCAACACCAACCAACACCAACCAACCAACCAACACCAACCAACCAACCCACACCAACCAACCAACCAACACCAACCAACCAACACCAACCAACCAACCAACCAACCAACCAACATCAACCAACCAACCAACATCAACCAACCAACCCACATCAACCAACCAACACCAACCAACCAACACCAACCAACCAACCAACACCAACCAACCAACCAACACCAACCAACCAACCAACACCAACCAACACCAACCAACCAACCAACACCAACCAACCAACATCAACCAACCAACCAACACCAACCAACCAACCAACACCAACCAACCAACCAACCAACATCAACCAACCAACCAACCAACCAACCAACCAACCAACCAACACCAACCAACCAACCAACACCAACCAACCAACACCAACCAACCAACACCAACCAACCAACATCAACCAACCAACATCAACCAACACCAACCAACCAACCAACACCAACCAACACCAACCAACCAACCAACACCAACCAACCAACCAACACCAACCAACACCAACCAACCAACATCAACCAACCAACCAACCAACACCAACCAACCAACACCAACCAACCAACACCAACCAACCAACATCAACCAACCAACCAACATCAACCAACCAACCAACATCAACCAACCAACCAACATCAACCAACCAACCCAAACCAACCAACACCAACCAACCAACCAACACCAACCAACCAACCAACACCAACCAACCAACACCAACCAACCAACATCAACCAACCAACCAACCAACCAACCAACCAACACCAACCAACCAACCAACACCAACCAACCAACATCAACCAACCAACCAACCAACCAACCAACACCAACCAACCAACCAACCAACACCAACCAACCAACCAACACCAACCAACCAACACCAACCAACCAACCAACACCAACCAACCAACCAACACCAACCAACCAACATCAACCAACCAACCAACCAACCAACCAACATCAACCAACCAACCAACCAACCAACCAACATCAACCAACCAACCAACATCAACCAACCAACCCACCAACCAACCAACACCAACCAACCAACCCACACCAACCAACCAACACCAACCAACCAACCAACACCAACCAACCAACCAACACCAACCAACCAACCAACACCAACCAACCAACATCAACCAACCAACCAACACCAACCAACCAACATCAACCAACCAACCAACACCAACCAACCAACACCAACCAACCAACCAACACCAACCAACCAACCAACACCAACCAACCAACCAACACCAACCAACCAACACCAACCAACCAACCACCAACCAACCAACATCAACCAACCAACCAACACCAACCAACCAACCAACACCAACCAACCAACACCAACCAACCAACACCAACCAACCAACCAACACCAACCAACCAACACCAACCAACCAACCAACACCAACCAACCAACACCAACCAACCAACATCAACCAACCAACCAACACCAACCAACCAAACATCAACCAACCAACACCAACCAACCAACCAACACCAACCAACCAACCAACACCAACCAACCAACACCAACCAACCAACACCAACCAACCAACCAACACCAACCAACATCAACCAACCAACCAACACCAACCAACCAACCAATCAACCAACCAACCAACACCAACCAACCAACACCAACCAACCAACCAACACCAACCAACCAACCAACACCAACCAACCAACCAACACCAACCAACCAACACCAACCAACCAACCAACACCAACCAACCAACCAACACCAACCAACCAACCAACACCAACCAACCAACCACACCAACCAACCAACCAACACCAACCAACCAACCAACACCAACCAACCAACACCAACCAACCAACACCAACCAACCAACCAACACCAACCAACCAACCAACACCAACCAACCAACATCAACCAACCAACCAACATCAACCAACCAACCCACCAACCAACCAACACCAACCAACCAACCAACACCAACCAACCAACACCAACCAACCAACACCAACCAACCAACATCAACCAACCAACCAACACCAACCAACCAACATCAACCAACCAACCAACATCAACCAACCAACACCAACCAACCAACACCAACCAACCAACCAACACCAACCAACCAACCAACCAACACCAACCAACCAACCAACCAACACCAACCAACCAACCAACACCAACCAACCAACATCAACCAACCAACCAACACCAACCAACCAACCAACACCAACCAACATCAACCAACCAACCCACCAACCAACCAACACCAACCAACCAACACCAACCAACCAACCAACACCAACCAACCAACCAACACCAACCAACCAACCAACACCAACCAACCAACACCAACCAACCAACACCAACCAACCAACCAACACCAACCAACCAACATCAACCAACCAACACCAACCAACCAACCAACCAACACCAACCAACCAACCAACCAACCAACACCAACCAACCAACCAACCAACCAACACCAACCAACCAACCAACACCAACCAACCAACATCAACCAACCAACCAACATCAACCAACCAACCAACACCAACCAACCAACCAACACCAACCAACCAACACCAACCAACCAACAACCAACCAACACCAACCAACCAACCAACCAACCAACCAACACCAACCAACCAACACCAACCAACCAACACCAACCAACCAACCAACACCAACCAACCAACATCAACCAACCAACCAACACCAACCAACCAACCAACACCAACCAACCAACCAACACCAACCAACCAACACCAACCAACCAACACCAACCAACCAACACCAACCAACCAACACCAACCAACCAACACCAACCAACCAACCAACACCAACCAACAACCAACCAACCAACCAACACCAACCAACCAACATCAACCAACCAACACCAACCAATCAACCAACATCAACCAACCAACATCAACCAACCAACCAATACCAACCAACCAACATCAACCAACCAACCAACACCAACCAACACCAACCAACCAACCAACACCAACCAACCAACACCAACCAACCAACACCAACCAACCAACCAACACCAACCAACCAACCCACCAACCAACCAACACCAACCAACCAACCAACACCAACCAACCAACACCAACCAACCAACCAACACCAACCAATCAACACCAACCAACCAACACCAACCAACCAACCCACACCAACCAACCAACCAACACCAACCAACCAACACCAACCAACCAACCAACAACAACCAACCAACATCAACCAACCAACCCACATCAACCAACCAACACCAACCAACCAACACCAACCAACCAACCAACACCAACCAACCAACCAACACCAACCAACCAACCCACACCAACCAACATCAACCAACCAACCAACACCAACCAACCAACATCAACCAACCAACCAACACCAACCAACCAACCAACACCAACCAACCAACCAACCAACATCAACCAACCAACCAACCAACCAACCAACATCAACCAACCAACCAACACCAACCAACCAACATCAACCAACCAACCAACATCAACCAACCAACCAACATCAACCAACCAACCAACATCAACCAACCAACCCACACCAACCAACCAACACCAACCAACCAACATCAACCAACCAACCAACACCAACCAACCAACCCACCAACCAACCAACACCAACCAACCAACCCACATCAACCAACCAACCAACATCAACCAACCAACCCATGCCAACCAACCAACACCAACCAACCAACACCAACCAACCAACCAACACCAACCAACCAACACCAACCAACCAACACCAACCAACCAACCAACCAACCAACCAACCAACCAACCAACACCAACCAACCAACATCAACCAACCAACCAACACCAACCAACCAACATCAACCAACCAACCAACACCAACCAACCAACCAACACCAACCAACCAACCAACATCAACCAACCAACCAACACCAACCAACCAACCAACCAACACCAACCAACCAACCAACACCAACCAACCAACACCAACCAACCAACCAACACCAACCAACCAACCAACACCAACCAACCAACATCAACCAACCAACCAACCAACCAACCAACATCAACCAACCAACCAACCAACCAACCAACATCAACCAACCAACATCAACCAACCAACCAACATCAACCAACCAACCCATGCCAACCAACCAACACCAACCAACCAATCAACACCAACCAACCAACACCAACCAACCAACCAACACCAACCAACCAACCAACACCAACCAACCAACCAACACCAACCAACCAACATCAACCAACCAACCAACACCAACCAACCAACATCAACCAACCAACCAACACCAACCAACCAACACCAACCAACCAACCAACCAACCAACCAACCAACACCAACCAACCAACCAACACCAACCAACCAACACCAACCAACCAACCACCAACCAACCAACATCAACCAACCAACCAACACCAACCAACCAACCAACACCAACCAACCAACACCAACCAACCAACACCAACCAACCAACCAACACCAACCAACCAACACCAACCAACCAACCAACACCAACCAACCAACATCAACCAACCAACATCAACCAACCAACCAACACCAACCAACCAAACATCAACCAACCAACACCAACCAACCAACCCACACCAACCAACCAACCCACACCAACCAACCAACACCAACCAACCAACACCAACCAACCAACCAACACCAACCAACACCAACCAACCAACCAACAACAACCAACCAACCAACACCAACCAACCAACACCAACCAACCAACACCAACCAACCAACCAACACCAACCAACCAACCAACACCAACCAACCAACCAACACCAACCAACCAACACCAACCAACCAACCAACACCAACCAACCAACCAACACCAACCAACCAACCAACACCAACCAACCAACACCAACCAACCAACCAACACCAACCAACCAACCAACACCAACCAACCAACACCAACCAACCAACACCAACCAACCAACCAACACCAACCAACCAACCAACACCAACCAACCAACATCAACCAACCAACCAACATCAACCAACCAACCCACCAACCAACCAACACCAACCAACCAACCAACACCAACCAACCAACACCAACCAACCAACACCAACCAACCAACATCAACCAACCAACCAACACCAACCAACCAACATCAACCAACCAACCAACATCAACCAACCAACCAACATCAACCAACCAACCCATGCCAACCAACCAACACCAACCAACCAACATCAACCAACCAACCAACACCAACCAACCAACCAACCAACACCAACCAACCAACCAACCAACACCAACCAACCAACATCAACCAACCAACCAACACCAACCAACCAACCAACACCAACCAACATCAACCAACCAACACCAACCAACCAACACCAACCAACCAACACCAACCAACCAACCAACACCAACCAACCAACCAACACCAACCAACCAACATCAACCAACCAACACCAACCAACCAACCAACACCAACCAACCAACACCAACCAACCAACACCAACCAACCAACCAACACCAACCAACCAACCAACCAACCAACACCAACCAACCAACCAACCAACCAACACCAACCAACCAACCAACACCAACCAACCAACACCAACCAACCAACCAACATCAACCAACCAACCAACACCAACCAACCAACCAACACCAACCAACCAACACCAACCAACCAACACCAACCAACCAACACCAACCAACCAACCAACACCAACCAACCAACACCAACCAACCAACACCAACCAACCAACACCAACCAACCAACCAACACCAACCAACCAACATCAACCAACCAACACCAACCAACCAACCAACACCAACCAACCAACATCAACCAACCAACCAACACCAACCAACCAACCAACACCAACCAACCAACCAACACCAACCAACCAACACCAACCAACCAACCAACACCAACCAACCAACACCAACCAACACCAACCAACCAACACCAACCAACCAACACCAACCAACCAACCAACACCAACCAACCAACCAACACCAACCAACCAACCAACACCAACCAACCAACACCAACCAACCAACCCAACCAACCAACCAACACCAACCAACCAACATCAACCAACCAACCAACCAACCAACCAACATCAACCAACCAACCAACTTCAACCAACCAACATCAACCAACCAACCAACATCAACCAACCAACCCATGCCAACCAACCAACACCAACCAACCAACCCACACCAACCAACCAACCCATGCCAACCAACCAACACCAACCAACCAACCAACACCAACCAACCAACACCAACCAACCAACCACCAACACCAACCAACACCAACCAACCAACCAACACCAACCAACCAACCCACACCAACCAACCAACCAACACCAACCAACCAACATCAACCAACCAACCAACCAACCAACCAACATCAACCAACCAACCAACATCAACCAACCAACCAACATCAACCAACCAACCACCAACCAACCAACACCAACCAACCAACCAACACCAACCAACCAACCAACACCAACCAACCAACCCACACCAACCAACACCAACCAACCAACCAACACCAACCAACCAACATCAACCAACCAACCAACACCAACCAACCAACCAACACCAACCAACCAACCAACCAACACCAACCAACCAACCAACCAACCAACCAACACCAACCAACCAACACCAACCAACCAACACCAACCAACCAACACCAACCAACCAACATCAACCAACCAACATCAACCAACCAACATCAACCAAAACCAACCAACCAACCAAAACCAACCCACACCAACCATCAAACATCACCAACCAACCAACCAACACCAACCAACCAACCAACCAACATCAACCAACCAACCAACATCAACCAACCAACCAACACCAACCAACCAACACCAACCAACCAACATCAACCAACCAACCAACATCAACCAACCAACCAACATCAACCAACCAACCCACATCAACCAACCAACCCATGCTAACCAACCAACACCAACCAACCAACCAACACCAACCAACCAACCCACACCAACCAACCAACACCAACCAACCAACACCAACCAACCAACCAACACCAACCAACCAACCAACACCAACCAACCAACCAACACCAACCAACCAACATCAACCAACCAACATCAACCAACCAACCAACACCAACCAACCAACCAACAACAACCAACCAACCAACACCAACCAACCAACACCAACCAACCAACCAACACCAACCAACCAACCAACACCAACCAACCAACATCAACCAACCAACCAACTTCAACCAACCAACATCAACCAACCAACCAACCAACCAACCAACATCAACCAACCAACCCACATCAACCAACCAACCCATGCCAACCAACCAACACCAACCAACCAACCAACACCAACCAACCAACACCAACCAACCAACCCACACCACCAACCAACCAACACCAACCAACCAACCAACACCAACCAACCAACATCAACCAACCAACCAACACCAACCAACCAACATCAACCAACCAACCAACACCAACCAACCAACACCAACCAACCAACCAACACCAACCAACCAACCAACACCAACCAACCAACCAACACCAACCAACCAACACCAACCAACCAACCACCAACCAACCAACATCAACCAACCAACCAACACCAACCAACCAACCAACACCAACCAACCAACACCAACCAACCAACACCAACCAACCAACCAACACCAACCAACCAACACCAACCAACCAACCAACACCAACCAACCAACATCAACCAACCAACATCAACCAACCAAACAACACCAACCAACCAAACATCAACCAACCCTCGCCAACCAACCAACCCACGCCAAGCAACCAACCCACGCCAACCAACCAACACCAACCAACGAACACCAACCAACCAACCAACACCAACCAACATCAAGCAACCCAACCAACAACAACCAACCAACCCATGCCAACCAACCAACCAACACCAACCAACCAACACCAACCAACCAACCCACACCAACCAACCAACCAACACCAACCAACCAACCAACACCAACCAACCAACACCAACCAACCAACCAACCAACCAACCAACACCAACCAACCAACCCACACCAACCAACCAACCACCAACCAACCAACACCAACCAACCAACCAACACCAACCAACCAACACCAACCAACCAACACCAACCAACCAACCAACACCAACCAACCAACCAACACCAACCAACCAACATCAACCAACCAACCAACATCAACCAACCAACCCATGCCAACCAACCAACACCAACCAACCAACCAACACCAACCAACCAACACCAACCAACCAACACCAACCAACCAACATCAACCAACCAACCAACACCAACCAACCAACATCAACCAACCAACCAACATCAACCAACCAACCCACATCAACCAACCAACCCATGCCAACCAACCAACACCAACCAACCAACATCAACCAACCAACCCACACCAACCAACCAACCAACCCACACCAACCAACCAACCAACCCACACCAACCAACCAACATCAGCCAACCAACCAACTCCAACCAACCAACCAACACCAACCAACATCATCCAACCAACCCATGCCAACCAACCAACACCAACCAACCAACACCAACCAACCAACCAACACCAACCAACCAACCAACACCAACCAACCAACCAACACCAACCAACCAACATCAACCAACCAACACCAACCAACCAACCAACACCAACCAACCAACATCAACCAACCAACACCAACCAACCAACCAACCAACACCAACCAACCAACCAACCAACCAACACCAACCAACCAACCAACCAACCAACACCAACCAACCAACCAACACCAACCAACCAACATCAACCAACCAACCAACATCAACCAACCAACCAACACCAACCAACCAACCAACACCAACCAACCAACACCAACCAACCAACACCAACCAACCAACACCAACCAACCAACCAACACCAACCAACCAACACCAACCAACCAACACCAACCAACCAACACCAACCAACCAACCAACACCAACCAACCAACATCAACCAACCAACCAACACCAACCAACCAACCAACACCAACCAACCAACCAACACCAACCAACCAACACCAACCAACCAACACCAACCAACCAACACCAACCAACCAACACCAACCAACCAACACCAACCAACCAACCAACACCAACCAACCAACCAACACCAACCAACCAACCAACACCAACCAACCAACACCAACCAACCAACATCAACCAACCAACCAACATCAACCAACCAACATCAACCAACCAACCAACACCAACCAACCAACATCAACCAACCAACCAACACCAACCAACCAACATCAACCAACCAACCAACATCAACCAACCAACCCACCAACCAACCAACACCAACCAACCAACCAACATCAACCAACCAACCCACAACCAACCAACACCAACCAACCAACCAACACCAACCAACCAACACCAACCAACCAACCAACCAACCAACACCAACCAACCAACCAACACCAACCAACCAACCAACCAACCAACCAACCAACCAACCAACCAACCAACACCAACCAACCAACCAACCAACCAACCAACACCAACCAACCAACCAACACCAACCAACCAACAACCAACCAACCAACCAACCAACATCAACCAACCAACCAACCAACACCAACCAACCAACCAACACCAACCAACCAACCCACACCAACCAACACCAACCAACCAACCAACACCAACCAACCAACATCAACCAACCAACCAACACCAACCAACCAACCAACACCAACCAACCAACCAACCAACATCAACCAACCAACCAACCAACCAACCAACACCAACCAACCAACCAACACCAACCAACCAACATCAACCAACCAACCAACATCAACCAACCAACCAACACCAACCAACCAACCAACACCAACCAACCAACCCACACCAACCAACCAACACCAACCAACCAACCCACACCAACCAACCAACCAACACCAACCAACCAACCCACCAACCAACCAACACCAACCAACCAACCAACATCAACCAACCAACCAACATCAACCAACCAACCCACCAACCAACCAACACCAACCAACCAACACCAACCAACCAACCAACACCAACCAACCAACACCAACCAACCAACCAACACCAACCAACCAACCAACACCAACCAACCAACCCACACCAACCAACCAACCCACACCAACCAACATCAACCAACCAACCAACACCAACCAACCAACATCAACCAACCAACCAACACCAACCAACCAACACCAACCAACCAACCAACACCAACCAACCAACCAACACCAACCAACCAACAACAACCAACCAACCAACACCAACCAACCAACATCAACCAACCAACCAACACCAACCAACCAACATCAACCAACCAACCAACACCAACCAACCAACACCAACCAACCAACACCAACCAACCAACACCAACCAACCAACACCAACCAACCAACATCAACCAACCAACCAACATCAACCAACCAACCAACACCAACCAACCAACATCAACCAACCAACCAACACCAACCAACCAACACCAACCAACCAACATCAACCAACCAACATCAACCAACCAACCAACATCAACCAACCAACCAACACCAACCAACCAACACCAACCAACCAACATCAACCAACCAACCAACACCAACCAACATCAACCAACCAACCAACATCAACCAACCAACCAACATCAACCAACCAACCCATGCCAACCAACCAACACCAACCAACCAACCAACACCAACCAACCAACACCAACCAACCAACCAACCCACACCAACCAACCAACCAACACCAACCAACCAACATCAACCAACCAACATCAACCAACCAACCAACACCAACCAACCAACATCAACCAACCAACCAACACCAACCAACCAACCAACACCAACCAACCAACACCAACCAACCAACCAACACCAACCAACCAACACCAACCAACCAACACCAACCAACCAACACCAACCAACCAACACCAACCAACCAACACCAACCAACCAACCAACCAACCAACACCAACCAACCAACACCAACCAACCAACACCAACCAACCAACATCAACCAACCAACATCAACCAACCAACCAACCAACCAACACCAACCAACCAACACCAAAAACATCAACCAACCAACCAACACCAACCAACCAACACCAACCAACATCAACCAACCAACCAACATCAACCAACCAACATCAACCAACCAACATCAACCAACCAACCAACCAACCAACCAACTTCAACCAACCAACATCAACCAACCAACCAACCAACCAACCAACATCAACCAACCAACCAAC
The DNA here is from genome assembly GCF_032717465.1 of Coenobita brevimanus. Taxonomy (NCBI): domain Eukaryota; kingdom Metazoa; phylum Arthropoda; class Malacostraca; order Decapoda; family Coenobitidae; genus Coenobita; species Coenobita brevimanus. The sequence goes on from NW_027643982.1 coordinate 35,899, forward strand.
CAACCAACCAACACCAACCAACCAACATCAACCAACCAACCAACATCAACCAACCAACCAACATCAACCAACCAACCAACATCAACCAACCAACCAACATCAACCAACCAACACCAACCAACCAACCAACACCAACCAACCAACACCAACCAACCAACACCAACCAACCAACACCAACCAACCAACCAACACCAACCAACCAACACCAACCAACCAACACCAACCAACCCAACCAACCAACCAACCAACACCAACCAACCAACCCACTCCAACCAACATCAACCAACCAACCAACACCAACCAACCAACATCAACCAACCAACACCAACCAACCAACACCAACCAACCAACCAACACCAACCAACCAACATCAACCAACCAACCAACATCAACCAACCAACCAACACCAACCAACCAACCAACACCAACCAACCAACACCAACCAACCAACACCAACCAACCAACATCAACCAACCAACCAACACCAACCAACCAACATCAACCAACCAACCAACATCAACCAACCAACCAACACCAACCAACCAACACCAACCAACCAACATCAACCAACCAACCAACACCAACCAACCAACATCAACCAACCAACCAACATCAACCAACCAACCAACACCAACCAACCAACCAACATCAACCAACCAACCAACACCAACCAACCAACCAACATCAACCAACCAACACCAACCAACCAACCAACCAACATCAACCAACCAACCAACACCAACCAACCAACCAACCAACCAACATCAACCAACCAACCAACACCAACCAACCAACCAACACCAACCAACCAACATCAACCAACCAACCAACATCAACCAACCAACCCACCAACCAACCAACCCACACCAACCAACCAACACCAACCAACCAACACCAACCAACCAACACCAACCAACCAACACCAACCAACCAACACCAACCAACCAACACCAACCAACCAACACCAACCAACCAACACCAACCAACCAACCAACCAACCAACCAACCCATGCCAACCAACCAACCAACACCAACCAACCAACACCAACCAACCAACATCAACCAACCAACCAACACCAACCAACCAACCAACACCAACCAACCAACATCAACCAACCAACATCAACCAACCAACCAACACCAACCAACCAACATCAACCAACCAACCAACATCAACCAACCAACCAACACCAACCAACCAACCAACACCAACCAACCAACACCAACCAACCAACACCAACCAACCAACACCAACCAACACCAACCAACCAACACCAACCAACCAACATCAACCAACCAACCAACACCAACCAACCAACCAACACCAACCAACCAACATCAACCAACCAACCAACACCAACCAACCAACCAACACCAACCAACCAACATCAACCAACCAACCAACACCAACCAACCAACATCAACCAACCAACCAACACCAACCAACCAACACCAACCAACCAACACCAACCAACCAACACCAACCAACCAACACCAACCAACCAACACCAACCAACCAACACCAACCAACCAACATCAACCAACCAACCAACCAACCAACATCAACCAACCAACATCAACCAACCAACCAACATCAACCAA